>NC_142602.1:57068112-57261215 GCF_041222555.1 Hakea prostrata
ATACCATCCTTCCGGACAAATCAGGTTTGTTAAGAACTTTACTAAGAGGAAAAGTTGTAAATACCTCAATTGGATGAGCTCTAAAATATGGCCTTAGCTTCCCGGCGGCCATCATGAGAGCTGTAGCTCGCTTCTCAATCTGCGAATATCTCGTCTCCGCATCTAGCAACACGTGGCTTACATAGTAAATCGGCCACCGTTTCTTATCTTTCTCCCGAACAAGTACCGCACCGACCGCCGAAAGGGATGTCGCTAGATATAGCTGTAATATTTCCCCTTCTCCGGTCCGGACAGATCGGTGGTTGTCCAAGTGCTTCTTTTAATTCCTCGAAAGCTTTCTCGGCACTCTTCATCCACTTTGCTTCCTTACCGCCCTTCAGGTCTTTAAGTGCCTTGAAGAAAGGCAAACATTTTTCTCCGCACTTGGAGATAAATCGATTTAAGGCAACAACTCTCCCCGTCAAACATTGTACATCCCGAACGGTTTTGGGAGCCTCCATATCAATCGAGCTTGTATTTTGGCAGGATTTGCCTCAATTCCCTCTCGTGATACCATGAAACCCAAGAATTTGCCCGAGGAGACTCCAAAGGCACATTTTTCGGGTTCAACTTCATTTGATGTTTCCTCAAGCATCGAGAAAAACCTCGCCAAATCTCGCAATGTGATTTGCTTTTGTAAAGCTTTTCACCAAGCATGTCGTCAACATATGCCTCAACATTCTTTCCTATCAGCTCTTTGAAAATCTTGTTGACGGCCCTCTCGATATGTTGCTCCCGCATTCTTCGGGCCAAAAGGCATGACCTTGTAATAATAGCTTTCACGATCAGCCATGAAAGCCGTATACTTCTCATCCTCCTTATTCATAAGGATCTGATTATACCCGAGTAGGCATCCATGAAACTTAAAGTTTCATATCCCGCAGTAGCATCTATCAAGAGGTCAATCCGAGGCAACGGGTAGCAATCTTTTGGGCAAGCTTTGTTTAGATCCGTGTAGTCCGTACACATCCTCCACTTCCCATTCGCCTTTTTCACCATCACCACGTTGGCCAACCAAGTTGGGCACTCGATTGGTTCTATGAAACCAGAATTCTTAAGTTTTTCAACTTCGTTCGAACGGCTTCATACTTTTCAATAGAGAAATTTCTTCTTTTTCGTATCACCGGTTTCGCCTTAGGGTCTATCCGAGTTTGTGCTCGCAATGGCCCGATCGATCCCCGGCATGTCCTCAGCAGACCATGCGAATACATCCTTATTCCGTTGAAGAAATAACTTCAACTCATCTTTAAACTCTTCCAAACTGCTCGTACCCGACATAAGTAATCTTTTTCTCATCCTCGGACACAACCTGGATTTGCTCCAGCTTTCTCCACCGGTTCGGGCCTTTGCATCTCTCGTCTCTTCCCGATCATCTCGAACTTCTATGGGGAGGGCAGTAACCTTCCTCGGACCCTCCTTGTCTTTTAAATAGGCAACATAACACCGCCGAGAGATCTTCCGGTCGAGGAGACTTGACCGATTCCCATATCGGTCGGGAATTTTATCTTCGGGTGCTTTGTCGAAACAATAGCACCTATCTTGGATAAAGATGGTCGCCCGAGAATCATATTATAGGCTGGTAGTTCTCGAACCACCAAAAATTGATTCGGACAGCTTGTTTCTTTAGGAAAACTTCCAATGGAAAGATCCAACCGAACCGATCCTTCCGCTACCGCAGATGACCCCCGCAAAGCCATATAGGTGTGTAGATGAAGGTTTCATCAAGTCCCGATCCACCTTCAATTTTTGATACACTTCGTAAGAAATTAGGTCACCTGCAACCTCGTATCAATCAATACTCTATGCACTTCCCGCCGTGCAATCTCTACCTTGATGACTATAGCATCATCATGAGGTAAACAAAAATCTCTTTCGTCTTCTTCGCTAAAGGTGATAGAATCTTCACCATTCAGCTTCTTCCGCTTCGCGCCTCTCCGGCTCCAACAAATTTGGATTTGGTTTTTAAACTCCGGAATGATTCGGGCTCTGGACCCCCCGAAGATGGTAAGGATCGGTGACCGAGTAGCAGCTTCAATCACCTCCTTGCCTTTTTTAGACTTCGGGGGCCTCCTCGATAGTTCCGAACTAACCGAACGATTCCTTTTAGGGGCAGCCGCACGTGGCCCACGTGGCTCCTCCCTTCTCCCCGCTAACAAAACCGGACAAATGTCCCCGAGATATCAATCTCTCAATATCTCGCCTTCGTATGACGACAACCATTAGTGTAATGACCATAGTCCTTGTGGAATCGGCAATACTTTTCCCGATCCCGCCGCTCTCCGGGTTTCAAAAGAATTTTAGGCGGCCACTTCAAAATATTTTTTCTTTTGAGGATATTCAAAATATCGGCCCGAGGAGCATTCAATGGAGTGTACTCACTTCTACCGGGGGATCTTTGGCGCCAAGGTTGGGATCTTCCAACCCGATCGCGAACATTCTTCTTTGGCTTCGCTTCGCTCAAGAGCCTTTTGTTCCTTATTGGAGACTTTATTATCTCCTTGGCGCGCATCTAGAATCTCCATGACTTCAGCCCGCTTCGGCATCTCCGTACCAACTCAAAGCATAAGTCGTGGGTATATCCCGTAGTAATAACTCCAGGAGTTTCCGATTTGTGAGTCCCGTGAATAGAGCGGTTCTGCCACTTGTTCATCCAAGTTTTCTATCTCCATCGTCACTTTGTTGAATCTTTTCGTAAACTCTCTCGATCGATTCGTTCTTTCCTTGTTTGACAAGAAACAAGGTTTCTTCCGTTTTCTTGACTCGTATCCCACTCCGGAATCGCCCTATGAATTGGCGCGCCAATTCGCCAAAGTTTACGATCCTTCCCGAGGGGAGGTTAGAAAACCACTTTTGTGCCGCTCCGCTTAAAGATGAACCGAAACCCCGCATAAAATTTCATCGAATTACCCGAAACCGCCATGGTCTCGTTGGTAATAGCCGATGTGAGCCGTTGGATCTCCGGAGCCATCGAATGTTGAGAAGGTAGGCAAACGGAAGTTATGGGGAAACCGATATCCCGCAATTGGCTCAAAAAAGGAGTCTTCCGAATGACCGAGTAAATATCCTCGCTATTCTTCCCTTAGCCAATTGCCCTAACTTCTCATTGATGTTGGCCAATTCTTGACCAACTGGGTCGGGTGATCTTCAAGCAATACGATCACGACCTCGATTAACACGATCATCACGTGCTACTCGATCATCACGAACAGCCCGTCCTTCACGAACGTTTCTCTCGTCACGAACCGCTTCGATCATCACGAACGGTTCTTCCGACATGGGTGAGTGAGTTCTTACCCCCGTATCCAACCTTGTATTTGAATCAGCTTGTACTCTCTTGCGGTCCTGTCGAACCGATCGCCTCGCCTTGGTTGATCATCAATCCTCCGAAGTCCTCGGTCTCCTTCACGGAAATTCTGATCAACATTCCGGTCTTCAGCCATTCTTTGGTCACGTGGTATTTGATCACGTGGCAATGCACGCCTCCCCGAATCGTGTTGATCGTGTTCTTGTGGTAAAACCACTCGTCCTGGTGAGCACGCGGAGTGCTTGGCTCACCTCCAAGAGTTGAATCTTTACCTGATCCAATTGATCTTGGATTGTATCGAGAGGAAGATTACGCTCCTCCCCGGCCATCATCCACCTCGATAGGATTTTGGCTTTCCGGGGAATATCCGGATTATTCACCCGTGTATCCGAACACCGGAATTGCGTTGTGCAAATGCTGCTGCGGCTGTTGATCTAGTCACCATGGCTTTTTCAAGTCTTTCCCACACGTACGGCGCCAAATGATGCGTCCAAAATCTGCTCAGCCCTTAGATCTCCACGTGATGTCCTCGCAAAACGAAAAGCGTCGGATGTGGCCCGACCGCCGGGGTCGGGAGTCCACCTCCGAAGGCTAAGTCGCTTGATGAACTTAATCACAAATGGCTCGCTAGAAGCACGTAGCTAATGAATGAAGAAACGGGAAAGGTGATCTAGATAGCGAGACGCCGATAGTTTGGATCTATCGCATGTATCCGAACCCGAGTCTCGTATAGTATTCTTTTTGATCGATTGATCCGTCCCTCACCTTGTATGGTAGTGAGGTTTATATAGAGTGTACCTTCGAATCTCCTTCGTTGGATGCACTCGAGCCTTCTTCGGGTAGTCGTTGGATCTCATCAATAAGATCCGTTGAGCGATAGACTTCTACTAGTTTGGACTAGTAGAGGACTCCTGAGATAACCGTTAGGTTATGCGATAGTTATCCCTTTGATGATGATTATCCGCAGCCGTCGGCTTGAGTCTGTTGTCATCGTGGTGATTACCCTAATCCAAAAGAAAGAAAAGCACCGCGCGCAGCAAAAAAAACTTCCTCCTTACCGCCCCCCCCCCCCCCCCCCCCCCCCCGCGGTCGCCGGTTTTCCCCCCCCCCCCCCGTCGCGGCCCGGCGGCGGAGGAGGGATGAACCCGGTCAGATCATAAACTCTCCATATCAAATATAAATAAGTAATGCTACTGATATCAAGACAGTACCACAGTAGTATAACATTATAAGAATCTATTTAAAGAAATAAATTAACAAGATTCATATATAGAAACTAAGATATGCAATTTATGTTGTTAAAGAAGTAACCATCCTTACCTTTTATAACTTGCAAAGGAATCCTAAGAAATCAAGTAAGATCTTGACAAACTTGAGAAGAAGGTCCTAAACAAGTGTATACAACATATTAGGAAAGATCCCTAACGAGAAAAGATACCAAAACATCCAAAACAGACCAATTCGGAGTTGTCCGTACTCATTGGTCGATTGGATTGGTCTACTGCCCCATTCGACCAATCAGTCGACCAATGCAGACAGTAGCCAATAAAATCTGAGTTTTAAGATATAAAATCCGAATTTGGTGGTTCAAAAGGGTACTAATCAAGGGGTAAACTACATCAGTAGTATCCTAACATATAGGAGACCTCAAAATACTAATCAAATCAAGACATCAAGATACAAATTAGGAAACATAAAGTTACCATAATTAGATCAATCATGGTTCTTGAAGAATTCAAGATAGAAATCAAAGACAAGAACAATAGGAGAATGAATCATTGATTCAGATAAAGGTATCATGAAAGGCATACTTAGATCTTCAAGAAAATAGACCTAAGAGCATAAATCTAAATAAGGAAACAAAACCTACCATATATATAACTATCATGATTCATGAAGAAAACATGGTATGGTAGAAGAGAAACAACTAGAGATTGATAGATCATGGATCATGAAAAGAAAACACAGCAATTGACTACTAACATGATCAATATAGTAGATCTAAGGAGATCAGAATTCAAATCAAAAGATAAACAAAGACAAGATCATGATTTGATCATGATTCCTTCAAAAGCTTGCAATGATCATGGTTAAGATCATTGCATTAGCCATTAATCCTTAGGAAGATCATGAGAGACAAGTCCATAGATGTTGGCAAAAAAGAAAGGAGCGCTCCTCACAGGGCAAAATCAAAAAGGGAAAGAAGAAGGGGGGGGGGGGGGGACCCCCCAGAAGAGAGTGTAGACATACCTTTGATGCAAAAGGAAGAGTTTTGATGAAGATCCGTTAAGAAAAACACCAAGGATGCAAGGGAGATGACTTGCAGAGGTCTTTGGTTCGTTCCAAAGAGTTTGGAGGCAGAAAATACGAAGTAGACTCGAGATTGGACTTAAATAGAGCAAGCAAGACCTAATTGCCAAAGACAAGCACCCATTGGTCGAGTGGATTGGTCGATCGGTCCCAGTCGACCAATCAATCGGTTCAAAGCAACTCCTAAACAGGGAATTGAAGACCCAGATCAAATCCAATCCTAAAGGGGTTTTGCACACATATAAAGTGACTTACCTAATAGGTAGAAATGCCTTCAAACCATGATAGAGAGCACTCCAAGTCCATCAACTAATCCGATCTTCATCAAGATTCAGCTTTCCATAAATAGAACCTCATCATCAACTCTCATGGATTCAAAGCCGACACCAAGTCCTCCACCGGGATGGCCCAAAGCTGAGGGGGGGCGGCACAAGGGGGGGGGGGGGAAAAAAAAGAGAAAACCGAAAATGGTGGCCAAGGAAAACAGGGGGGGGGGGGGTCTTCGCTTTTTTGGTGGTTTTTTTTTTATAAATAAAAAAAAAAAAAAAAATGGATCAATGGGAAATTTCCGGTGCTACCCTCAAATTTTCCACTAAATTATTCCACCTCCCAAGTTATCCAATTATCATTTAGACCCCTTATTACTAACAATTGTAGTCTCAGTTAGCCTTTATAAATTCATTTCCAATATTGCTCACATAGCCTAAGGGAAGAAGATGGAGAAGGAGATAAAAATGGAAAAAGAAAAAAAAAATTTCCATAGGAGAATAGAAATTGTGTAGAAGATGCAAGAATAGAGGAAAATGAGTGGTTCCAGGCAAGGTAAGTGTTAAGAAACATAACCTAATTGCAGCAGAATAGATGCAAGAATGAAAAGAAAGAACAAGACACAACATATACTTGGTTCAGTCAGTAAGACCTATATCTAAGGATGAGTTGTGAACTCATCAAGTCATGTAATAATCCAATAGCAAGAACCAGGTTACAACCCTAAGCTTCTTAAGATAAAAACTCTATACATGGACTAAGAGAGTAGAATACATCAAGTATAGAAATGACTACACCTGAAACTGAGATTGAACCAGTCACTCCATTCCTTCGCAAGCCAAGAACACCAACAGCACCTTAGTGTCTTCAACGCACCAATAGCATCAACTATTCACCACCATGAGAGCATAATCCAAGAAGAAGAAGTAAAGATACACACTAGGGCATAACCAGAGCCACACTCGCATACCAGAGAGCGAGAACCAGACAGAGTGAAAGAGAAGAGCTGAATGAATCAATGCCCTAACCCCCAAATTACATAGCATATAAACAAAAGATTGAAAAGACCAATCTGCCCTTCTATCATTTACATAAGACACCTAGTCCTAAATAGAAAGACAAATGACATATATGCCCCTGTTACATATACAATAGTAAGAAATATCGGTAAAGTTCGGTTTTTCGTTGGTTACCGAAATGAGTAAAACCCCAAAATGTCAGTGATATTTTGCCAACATTTCAAGGTATATTGGTCAGGGTATCGACTCTTCAGAAGCCTTGATGAGTCTTCTCTCTCTGGGACCACATTTGGCCAGTCACCTGAGCACATGCATGATTAAAATAATAAATAGGTTACATCATTGATTCACTTTATGTATTTGGTGTTTTGTGTAATGAGGGTTTAAATCTTTAAAATAATCAATTCAAGATTCCAAGTGTGAAAGGTGAAACCCAAGTTTTGATTTCGAGCCCACTGTAGAGATGAAGTTCATCAGTTACTTCATAGGTTTAAAGCAAATTTTTGAAGCAAAACCCAATTGCTAACGGGCGTAGAGAGGAAGTTCATCGTTGATGGTGGAGCTAGGCAAGAAGAGTTCGTCGGTTGACGATGGACCAGTTTAATTCGGTAAACTATTAGTGGAACAAAGCAAGACAAGAGAGGAGAAGAAGACAATGGAAAGCTGGTGATCAGAAAGTAGAGATTTAGGGCTTTGGTGCGATTAGACTTCAAAGCCATTTTTTTCTTCTTCTTCTTAATCAGAAAAATTGAGAAACGAACAGGGGTTTCTTCTTGTAATATGCTTCGATCTTCTCCATTTTTTTAGGGCTTTGGTGCGATCAGAGCCATTTTCTTGCACTTCTTCTTGATCAGAAAAATTGAAAAACAAAAAGGGTTCTGTAATTGTTAGGTAATAGAAATTAGGGGTATTTTCTTGCAGATTTCAGAGATGGAGATGGTTCGAATGAAAGAAAGAGACATCCGGTGAAATTTCTGCGAAAATTTCAGCATTTTTGCTTGTATTTCGCCAGTTCGACGGCGGGTGATACCAAATAGAAGATGCGGGGTTTTCTTTTGTTTTTTTAATTTTTTAATTTTATTTTTATATTCAACAAAGAAACTTATTTTGATCTAAACGCACGATTTGGCCACATCCCCTCCCCCCCCACCAACCACGAGGTACATAAGAGCCCCTTACATCACAAACGACTGATCAATTAAGATTTGCCCAGGGTGGAAGTGCTAGTGGGTACAAATTTTCCTTTTTAGGGTTCTTTATATCAAATTATTAAGAATATGTGGTGGGAATTCTATCAGGGGATATCGACTGTAACCTTTCCAGTTTCCACCAAGGTTCGGCATGTCGGCCCGTGTCGCCGTGTCGAACCCTGGCGACACGGCGACTTGGGCGACATGTCACCAAAAGTCGCCCGACTTTTGGTTGTACATCGAACCCTTATTTTGAAGGGTATTTTAGGTCATTTTGACCTGAAATTTGATGTTTAGCCTAATTTGAGGCTAATAAACACATTGTGAGTGTTATTTTGACCTAAAACATCACCTAAAGATGGGGGGTTGTTGGTTCAGTAACTTCTATTACACTTGGTGGTACTGGTGGTGAAGGATCGAATGCCAATCCTCGTGTGAACACCTCACAATGTCAAGTGAGTCTAGAACTGGATTACTCATTTACTCTGGTGTGTTCTGTGAATCACGCGATGATGATGAATCCATCAGAAACCGTAAGGGATCCTAGACGACGAAAGTTCTCTGGATTTAGTACTAATGAATCCATGGGGTTTGTATGGACGGTTTCACTTACTTTATGTGATTAATCTTAATTTGTGTTCGTTTCTATACTTCTTATAACTGGGATATAAAAATGTACTTCAATTAACCTGGATTTAATTTCTATTTCATGACTGTAACTTGTTATTTAATTTGGGTTAATGCTAGGAATGCATCTTGTTTTAAATTAATCAAAAAAAACCCAATTCAACCACTACGGTTACCTATTAATTTCTCGGAATCATTTGCCTCCCTCATACTTGTTTGATTATCATTGCAGGAACCGCGGGAAGGTCAATAACAGTCTGGTAATGGTGTTTTTTGCCTGACTTTCCCTATTTATCGCTAGAAGTCGGCGACATTTCGAAAAGTCGGCGATATATCACCGACTTTGGTTAATTCGGTGTCGCTGGGGGGTGTTGTGTCGCCCCCCAGCGACATTGTCGATTTTTCGCCTTGTGTCGGCGATGCCCCATGTCGGCGATATATCGCCAACACGAGGAACCATGGTTTCCACTGTGAGGCGTTGCCAACTGATGGACCTTCCATGATATGAAAGTGATACAATGACAGTTTTTCATATACATGGTTATGAATAGCATAATAACCGTCGATGAATGACATGTAGAATACAATAAGACATATGCATAGATAGGCAACACGTGAACGGTATCGGGATCCCTGCTTAAAAGTATGATGGCGTTCTCGTAATTAAATGCCTTTAGAGAGAGAAAGGCCCTCTATAAATAAATAAGATGGCTTGAGGAATCATGCATGGTCCAGAGAAAGCTATGGCTGAAGAAGGGCGTGGTGAGTTCACAGAGGATGGAACTGTTGATCTCAAAGGGAACCCTGTCCTTAGATCCAAGACCGGAGGCTGGACTGCCTGCTCCTTCCTTGTTGGTAATCTCTCTCTCTTTCTCTCTCCCCAACACGCTTTCAATTTGCATTCTTGTTGCAGTGGTAAGATAGTCTCTTTTGCTTCATGAAATGGTGGGTTTAGACCTGAAAATCTTAGAAGACACTGAGGGAGACAACTGGTATGTGCAAGTTCCATGCATTCCCCCTTTTTTTCGGTGAAAAGTTCCATGTATTTCAAGGAGTCTTGTATTTAGTTTGAGTGCTTGCTTCACCAGTTCTTGAGAAATCGATAAACCTCAGATTCTCAGTGATGAATGATTTCGTCCTGCAATAGACTTTCTTTCACTGTTTTTCTGATGCTCATTACCATGCGAATTGAGAAGAACAGCATTAGATGAGTTGATGATAGCAGATGTTTATTTTGGTTACTAAAGCATTAAATGGATGAATGACACGTTTCGATTGCTGCGTAGTAACAGCCACCAAGTCGTAATCCCATTAGACTTTTTATTTACTTTTTCTGCTCTCCTAATTAATGTTCAGATTTTTTTTCCATAGTATCCTCACCTACTTCCATGCGTGCATCAATAGCTCTTTTATTGATTCTATTCTATTACTATGTGTCCTGTGTTCTCAGTTGGGTAGTCACCTATCCTAAACAGTCCACTCTATTGAGTCTGAAGTTGGTCACAGCACAAAACGGTTCTCTTATGATGTAATCCAGCATTGTTGAAGTGAAATGAAATCTGGAAAATAAGTTAACTGTGTGTCTGGAAGAAAAAAGGGGCGATTAAGGCTGGTTCCTTAAATGGATTGAATATAATCCTGTATTAATTTAATTTTCATGCATCCAAATTAATTACTTGCCAAATTTTCAGATATCTTTACTTTTATACTAATTTAATTTTCATGCATGCAAATTAATTACTCGCCAAATTTTCAGAAATCTTTACTTTTATTTTCCTTTGGTTTACTTATTATATTAATTGTGGATTATTTTTCATTTTGACTGTGGGGATTGACTGAAGTGTATGAGATATTTGAGAGAATGGCTTACACTGGAATATCATCTAATCTGGTGATCTACTTAACAACCAAGCTTCACCAGGGAACCGTTGTCTCTGTCAACAATGTTACCACTTGGAGTGGCTTCATATGGGTAACTCCGATCCTAGGTGCTTATGTTGCTGATGCCCTTCTCGGCCGCTATTGGACTTTCGTCATTGCTTCTGCCATATATGTTTCGGTACACCTCTTTTTTTAAGCCTCTGGTAAAGTTATTGGAGAGTTGAATCTATTGATCTTTTGAAAAAAAAAACAAGAAGAAGAAGAAGAATACTCTCTCCTTCAATACACCGGTTCCAAACAACTAATTAAAATAATTCCAATTAAACCTGGTTAGACCCGGTTTATACTTTGGACAGTTGGGGTGGGTAAGAATTTTTATTGAGTTTGTATGTTTAACCCATTGCAGGGTATGTGTTTGCTGACTTTGGCTGTTTCACTACCAGCACTGAGGCCCCCTTCATGTCATGAAGTAGATGTACAGTCATGCAAAGAAGCATCACCATTACAATTGGGTGTGTTCTTCTTAGCACTATACATATTGGCAATTGGAACTGGTGGAACCAAGCCCAACATCTCCACCATTGGTGCTGATCAATTTGATAGTTTCCACCCAAAGGAGAAGACCCAGAAGATGTCCTTCTTCAATTGGTGGGTGTTTAGCATCTTCTTTGGGACACTCATCGCCACTACCTTTCTAGTGTACATTCAAGACAATGTGGGCTGGGCTCTTGGTTATGGGCTCCCAACAATTGGGCTTATTATATCTTTGCTGATCTTTCTTGCTGGTACACCCTTCTATAGGCACAAGTTGCCTACTGGGAGTCCCTTCACTAGAATGGCCAGAGTCATAGCGGCTGCCTTCAGGAAATGGAGAGTTCCTATCCCTTCAGATCCTAAACAACTTTATGAGCTTGACTTACAGGAATACGAATCATCTAAAGGAAAGTATAGGATTGACTCTACAAATACATTAAGGTTGGTAGTTGATGATCTCCAAGACTTGCTCTCTCTGTTAGCTACTTAGCTTCCTACTTAATTCAGTTCTAATACGTACATGTAACATGCAGGTTCCTCAACAAGGCCTCTGTGAAAACATCTTCAAACTCACCATGGATGCTATGCTCAGTTACCCAAGTGGAGGAGACAAAGCAGATGCTGCGCTTGATCCCAATACTTACTGCAATGTTCGTGCCATGCACCATGGTAGCTCAAGTCAATACCCTTTTTCTCAAGCAAGGCGCAACCCTTGATAGAAAGATAGGGAGTTTCTCTATTCCACCTGCGAGCTTAGGCGCCTTCTATATAATATCAATTATTGTCTTTGTTGTGATTTACGACCAATTCTTAGTTAAAATGATGAGAAGATGGACTAAGAATCCAAGGGGAATTACACTTCTTCAACGACTTGGGATTGGTCTTCTCCTTCACTTCACAGTCATGGTAGTCGCATCTTTGGTTGAAAGGAGGAGACTAAGTGTGGCCGATCAACATGGTTTGGTGGAAAATGGAGGGACAATTCCACTATCTGTATTCATTTTACTCCCTCAATTCATTCTTATCGGAACAGCTGATGCATTTTTGGTGGGGGGAAAGCTCGAGTTTTTTTATGATCAGGCGCCGGAGAGCATGAAGAGTTTGGGTACTTCATTTGCCCTGACAAGTCTAGGGATTGGCAATTTCATTAGCACTTTCCTTCTATCAACAGTTTCTAGGATTACAAAGAGAAGTGATGGCCAAAAAGGATGGATTCTCAATAATCTCAATGCCTCTCATTTAGACTACTACTATGCATTTCTTGCTGTACTAAACATACTTAATTTTCTCTTCTTTGCTATGGTGACCAAGTTCTATGTTAATAAAATAGATGTATCCCAACAAATCAATGGAAATGCTTAAGGAAGAAAAGCTCCGGAATGAATAAAGGATACAAAAGCCTTAGAAGGAAATGCTTGCAATAGTTTTAATATCAAACTATCCTGTATTTGAACTTGATCTCGGTCAGAAATTAGGGTTGAGTTTAGAGAGAGAGAGAGAGAGAGAGAGAGAGAGAGAGAGAGAGAGAGAGAGAGAATTGACTTATGTGGTTCAATTGTAGCTTGTAAGCCTAAGTTCAAGGGACACTAGCTCTTCTAGAGACACAGTCCTTGACCAAAATGAATCAGGATAGAAGACAAGATACACATCATTATCACTACAAGAGTTGGACACAACAGTGAGTTGCAATAAATATCTGGAACAAGCAATACATTTGGTAAGGCAAATTGCAATCACAATACGAAACAGATAAGGAGCCAACTCTATTGTTACGGATGTTTGGCTCAGACCTATGGGCCCATGTGAACCAACCAAACCAAACCAATGCTTTGGTTTGGTCTTGGTTCATTAAACCTTGGTTCGTTGGCCTCATAAGGCACTTTCCGGCGAAGCACTTCTTAGCATAGAAGATTGCTGAGAAGAACGCCTTTTAGTGACAACCAGCTGTCACAACCCTCCAACTGGTACCCTATTTGGAATACCCAGAGGTGTGATCCACAGCCCCGAAGATCAAGTTTAGGAATGATCATATCCACTTACCACAATAACATAATCAAAAGCAAGAACAAATCATTGTATTCAAGTAATTTAATAACAAGAGTTAAGAAAGGATCTCAGAAGGATCAGAAAAGAATATCAAAGTGCGGAAATAACAATACCAAATAAAAGACAACTGAAGAGTATAGTGGAAATATACCTCACAAACAAATGCGGAAGGTAGATTAAAAATCTAAAGCAAGGCCTAAACTATCACAAATAAAAGTAAAAGTCTAGAAGAAATAAAAGAAATCTAATCAACATCTTCTGTCGACTCTTCTTCTTCTTCTTCAATCTTCATCTTCTTCACCGTAGGATTATGCTCTTGTAGCTTCAGGTAAACATCTAAATCATGATCCCATCGGCGAACAAGACGATGCCAGCTGCCATCAATAGGAATCATTAGAGCAGTCCAAACCTGTGAGCTAGCTGCCCCACTGGTCATGACCTTCTCCAGAGACTTCCGGAGCTACACCACATAAGGAAGGGTCCTCCATACTGTAGCACGGGTTCTCTTCTGAATCTACAAGGTCATCTAAAAATAAGTCCCCTGAATGGTAAGCTCAAAAGAACTTAGCAAGTAATCCAATCATAATAAACATCTTCACACACAATCAAAGGCAAACATAAATGTAATGATATGAAACAATATATGCAAGTATGTTTCTAACTCTATATATGTATGCTAGTCTCTATTGGTAGATACGCTTTAAGTCATAGCACCATACTCCTCTGGGTGGGTCTCAAATAGCTCTCCCCTCAGCCTTCTTGACATCTTAGGTTCTCCATTTGGTAAATGAGTCCTAAAACCTTCCTTGACATACCTTTGCTGGGGTTTAGGTTGACACTCTCTCACATCACCATTTAGCCTGAGTACTGGCGTGTATACAGGGTTAATCTAAGCCCAATGCAAGTTATCTACTAAGTCACATCTACTTAGGGTTAGATACATCTATTCCTCGCTTCTCGCGATCCTTCTAGGTACCTTTCCCACTAGAGTCATCGTCTTCTTCCCGGCTACGTAGACTCTTAACCCTATTGGTCATCCACACACAGTAAACGGGAAGCTTGCATGTCCTCTCATGCTTCCCTCAATCTCGAGCGCCCACGAGCCCAAGTCTACCACATGCAACTCTACCAATGAATGGCCCCCACAATGTGATTCATGTCCTCTCATGTGTTGGTTACCGGTCTTGAGGGCCCACAAATCCCCATTGCTGCCACAGGTCACTCGGTCTCAATTCCCCTTCTAATGGGGTCAAATATGATGGTTTCCTAGCCAAACACTTTTAGACCAATCCTAGGTATGTCAACCAGTAGTCAGGGAAAGTGCCAAGGGGCACCATAGGAAAGCGTCTCATACCACCTCCACTGGTGTCCAAAGACAGAAACGCCAAAAGGGCATCCCCCATTCCACAACTACAACCTAAGCATTCACCTCATGTCATGATTCCATACATATCGCATTCACATTCATATTCACATCATTTAATAATCAATTCTTATATGTAAATCTCATTATGAACATGCTATTGTAGTTACAGAAGTAATATAATGCTAAGAAAGTAAAGCAACAGTAGTTAACTCATGCAATCAAGTCATATTATAACAAGGTATGTAAATATGCAAATTGTGAGTGGAATACTCACCTCGAAATCCAAAATTATAATCTTCAAGTAAGAGATCAGAGATCAATTCCAAAATCACCTAAACAAGCTTGAGAAAACATGTATAGATCATAAGACGTAAATCCAAGAGATAGGAGTTGAAACAAAGAAAAATTGGAGTTGCTGAATCAGTGGGTCGATTGTCTGGCAGCCTGGCCCAGTCGACCAAGTGAACAGTATTGAATAGCAAACCCTAAATCAGTCATAACTTCTTCGTTTGAAGTCCGATTACTCCGAAATTCAAAGGGGAACTCCATAAAACATACTAAAACTATCTATGAAAGTCTAAGCATCAATAAAGGTCAAGGAAATAGAGTTATAACAAAACCCCTATTAGGCTAAAACCACGGATCAACATAGAAAGGCTAGATCGAATAGGGATTCATTCAAAGAGGTAGAAGACAGTAGATTAGTCATGGAAAATTGATAAGAAACAAGTCTAATATATATTAGATGGAAAACTACAGTAGGATTAGATCATGCTATTAAAATCAATCAAAATCAATGAGAATCGCCATATGGCTTCAAGGAATGCATAGAGTGAATGGAGACTCACTCTAAGACAAAAGGAGATCAGAGGTTGGGTCATTACAGTAGTGTAATACCTTCCTCATAATCAAAACAATAAGAAACAACAATAGAGAGAATAGATTAGTGAAGAAAGAGGTAGAATACCAACCTTGAATGAGAGAAACCAAATAGAAACTTGGTAGAATGCTTGGGGATCTTCCTTGGCTTGAGGAGGAGGCTCTAGGGTTCTTCCCACGTTCTCCAGAGGTTTTAGAAACAAAAGAGGCTGAAAATCAAGTAGTCTCATTAAATAGAGCATCAAAACCCTAAACAGATGATCTTAGCCAGATTCTGTCATCGTGGGTCAATTGCAGGGTCTACTGGCCCAGTCGACCTAGGCTGACAGCAAGTCCATAAATAGGGATTTCAAGCTCTAAACCTCAAAATTTTCGATGGGGCTTCGCCCAACTCAACAAACAACTTACCTAGCATTGAGGGACCTTCCAAAACGTGTCCAACTAGGCCTCAAGTCCATCAACCAAGCTCTTCAACACCAAGGTGTAGTTTCTTCTCCAAATTAGACAAGGCTTCCAAAAAGGGAACTCCATCATCAATCTCCATGGGTTTTGATTCAAACACCATGCCTTCCACTGAGATGGCCCACAAAGTCTTCTTCCTTCACTTCGGGACTTCGCGTCTACACTAAGGGAAATGTCTGACTTGGCTTCGTAGGGCCTTCCAAAGATAACAACACTGTACTCAAGGTCCAACTTCAAGGTCCAACATCAAACAAGCTCTTCCTCATCCAAAACAATTAGGGTGTCCATGTCACATCCACCCAGCCGGTACCCTACCTGGCATACCCGAGTGTGTGATCCACAGCCCCGAAGACCAAGTATCAAGTAATCAATCTCCCACATAGACAATAACATAATCATGAACAATAATAATCAATGTACAAAAGATAAACCAAAGATCCAAATAAGGAAAGAATAAACCATATATAATCAGAGTACGAAAGACAATCAGAATGTCAAATCAATAAAGTAAAGTGAGGCAGAATCCCACTCTACAACCAGCGGAAATGTAGTACTAAAAGAAAAGGAAAGGAATGAAAACGAATCCCAATAGCAGGTACAATAAGTAACTAAATTGTTCTCGATCTTATAGACAACATCTCTATAAGTATAAATCTCAAAAATGGCGCAAGGGCACTTCCACTCTATGGTCGAACTAAGCATCGTACGCAGCATAACCACCCGCGGAATCTTCAGTGTAATTGTCGTAACCGCAATCACCTTCCTGGAGATATGCCTCTTCTCCTTGCGCTTCTTCATACGAGCAGTCATGATACTCAGAACTTGTAGAGTAGTTTAACAAAACATTGTACAAAAGGAATGAGTTTCAAAGAAACTCAGTAAGGCAGTTAATCCATAACAACATAAATAGCAGGATCTCAAAGCAAAGTAAAATGCTATATGATATGAAACACATGATGCAATATGATTCTAACTCTATGTATGCTGGTCTCTATTGGCAGACATGCTTTAAGTCATAGCACCGTACTTCTTTAGGAAGGTCTCATCACACAACGCCTTTTGGTAGTGGGTCCGGCATCCCTAGGGACATTCCATGGCTGGGGGTATAGGTCACCACTCTCTCACATCACCATTGGTCTAAGTATCGGCGCATGTCAGGGTCAAAGCCTAGCCAAATGAAAGTCTCCTACTCAGTTACATCAAGTCAGATTCAGATACGTCCATTCCTCGCCCCTAGCGATCCTTTCCGGTATCCTTCACACTAGAGTCCTCATAGTCCCTGACTATGGACTCATCAACCCTATAGGTCATCCACATATGGTAAACGGGAAGCTCTCATGTCCCCTCACGGGTTGGTTACCGGTCTTGAGCTCCCATGAGCCCAAGTCTATCCATATGCAACTCTACCGATAAATGGCCTCTTTCGAGTATCCACAATGTGATTCCTGTCCTCTCACGGGTTGGTTACCAGTCTTGAGAGCCCATGAATCCCCATTGCTACCATGGGTTGTTCGGTCTCAATACCCCTCCGATTAGTATCTGACATAACGGGACATCCTAACCAAACACTACTAGATAGTCCTAAATATGTCATCCAACAGTTTAGGAAGGTGTCCAAAGGGCATCTCCGGAAACATCCCATAATATTCCTGTAGTAGTCCAAGGACAGAGGTGTCAAAAGGGCACCTCTCCTTTCCAAACCATACTCAGGCATACACAAGCATCAATCCATAACATCACATATATGGAAACTTCATATATGGAAATAAATCAATAATAACATCCAACTTGTATGCATTTGGTAAGTAAATCATACATGAGTCAATTTAATATAAACAAGTAATGCTACTGATATCAAGATAGTACAACAGTAGTATAACATTGTAAGAATCTAATTAAAGAAATAAACTAACAAGATTCAAATATAGAAACTAAGATATACAATTTATGTAGTTAAGGAAGTAACCATCCTTACCTTTTATAACTCGCAAAGGAATCTTAAGAAATCAAGTAAGATCTTGACAAACTTGAGAAGAAGGTCCTAAACAAGTGTATACAACATATTAGGAAAGATACCTAGAAGGAAAGATATCAAAACATCCAAAACAGACCAAATATGGAGTTGCTGTACTCATTGGTCGATTGGATTGGTCTACTATCTCTGTCACGCCCTCCCAGCCGGTACCCTATCTGGCATACCCGAGAGTGTGATCCACAGCCCGAAGATCAGGTATCGAGTGATCAACCTCCCACATAAACAATAACATAATCATGAACAATCATAACATGAGTGCGGAAGATAAATCATAGATCCAATAAAGAAAGAATGAATCATAAATGAATCAGAATACTAAATATAATCAGAGTATCAAACAGATAAGTAAAGCGAGGCAAAAATCCCACTTTACAACCAGCGGAAAAGTAGCTCTAAAAGAATAAACTAGACAAAAATCTAATCCCAGTAACAAGTACATTGGGTAACTAAATTGTTCTCCACTTTATAGACAACATCCTTGTAAGTGTAAATCTCATAAATAGCACAAGGACGCTTCCACTCAATGGTCGGACTAAGCATCGTACGGAGCATAACCACTCGCGGGATCTTGAGAGTAATTGTGGTAACCGCAATCACCTTCCTGGAGATATGCCTCTTCGCCTTGCGCTTCTTCATAGGGACCGTCATAGTACTCAAGACTGCAGGATAGTCTAACAACATTGTACAATAAAGGAATGAGTTTCAAAGAAACTCAAGAAGGCGATTAAAATCCATAATAACATAAATGGCAGGATTCCGAACACTCATAAATGCAATATGATATGAGACAAACAATGAATGAATGAATCTAACTCTATGTATGCTGGTCTCTATTGGCAAGACATGCTTTAAGTCATAGCACCGTACTTCTTTAGGAAAGTCCACTCACATCCTCAACCATTTAAGATATCTTGGATTCTCTCACGGATCATTTCACCGGTCTTGAGCAGCCGATTGGTAAAGGGTCCTTCATCCCTCGAGACAAACCATGGCGGGGGGTTAAGTCAACACACTCTCTCACAACCATTTGGTATAAGTACTGGCGCATGTCGGGGGTAAAACCTAGCCAAATGCAAGTCTTCTACTTGGTTACATCAAGTCGGATCCAGATACTTCCATTCCTCGTCCCCGACGATCCTTTCCGGTATCCTTCACACTAGAGTCAGCGTATCCTATGGCACCGACCAACTCGGACTACGGACTCATCAACCCTATTGATCATCCACATATGGTAAACGGGAAGCTCTCACGTCCTCTCACGGGTTGGTTACCGGTCTTAAGCGCCCAGTGAGCCCAAGTCTAACCATATGCAACCCTACCAATAAATGGCCCCCACAATGTGATTCCTGTCCTCTCACGGGTTGGTTACCGGTCTTGAGCGCCCATGAATCCCCATTGCTACCACGGGTCGTTCGGTCTCAATACCCCTCCGATTAGGGTCCGACATAACAGGACATCCTAGCCAAACACTAC
Source organism: Hakea prostrata (assembly GCF_041222555.1). Taxonomy (NCBI): domain Eukaryota; kingdom Viridiplantae; phylum Streptophyta; class Magnoliopsida; order Proteales; family Proteaceae; genus Hakea; species Hakea prostrata. Next base: position 57,087,545 of record NC_142602.1, read on the forward strand.
TAGACAATCCTAGATATGTCATCCAACAGCTTTAGGAAGGTGTCCAGAGGGCATCTCCGGAAACATCCCATAATATTCCCGTAGTAGTCCAAGGACGAAGTGTCGAAAGGACACTTCTCCTTTCCAAACCATACGTAAGCATACACATGCATCAATTCATATCATCACATATATGGTAACTTCATATATGGAAAGAAATCAGTAATTACAATCACTTGTATAACATTGGTAAGTAAATCATACATGAATCAATTTAATATGAATAAGTAATGCTACTGTAATCAAAGTTATGCAACAGTAGTATATCATTGTAAGAATCTAATTTAGGAAACTTATTAATGATATTCAAATATAGAAACTAGATTCATGCTATCTATGTAATTAAGGAAATAACCATCCTTACCTTTTATAACTCGCAAGAAATCCTAAGAAATCAAGTAAGATCTTGGCAAACTTGAGAAGAAGGTCCTAAACAAGTATATACAACATATTAGGAAAGATCCCTAACAGAAAAGATATCAAAACATCCGAAACGGACCAAATCTGGAGTTGCTGTACTCATTGGTCGAGTGGATTGGTCGAGTGGTCCAACGACCAATCAGTCGACCAATGCGAGATAGCCTATAAAATCGGAGTTTTAAGATATGAAATCCGAATTTGGTGGTTCAAAAGGGTACTAATCAAGGGGTAGACTACATCGTAGTATTCTAACAAATAGGGGACCTCAAAACACCAATCAAATCAAGATATCAAGATCCAAATTAGGAAACAAAAAGTTACCATAATTAACTCAACCATGGATCTTGATGAATTTGAAATAGAAAACAAAGACAAGAACAATAGGAGGATGGATCATTGCTTTCGGTAATGAAAACATGAAAACATACATAGATCTTCATGGAATAAGGCTTAGAAGCATAAATCTAAATAAGGAAATAAAACCTACCATATATGTAACTATCATGCATCATGAAGAACACATAGTATGGTAGAAGAGAACAACTAGAAATCTATAGATTATGGATCATGGAAAGAAAACACAGTAATTAACTACTAACATGATCAACATAGAAGATCCAAAGAGATCGGAATTCAGATTAGAAGTTTAACAGAGATTAAATCATGGTTTGATCATGATTCCTTCAAAAGCTTGCAATGATCATGGTTAAGATCATTGTTCTAGCCTCAAATCCTTAGGATGATCATGAGAACATGTTCAGAGATGTTTGCAACAGAGAATGCAGCATCTCTTCTACTGTCTCAACTCAAAAAGGAAAGAAAAAAAAAGATGGAGGAGAAGAAGAGAGAGTATACATACCTTTTGATGCAAAAAGAAGAGTTTCGACGAAGATCCGTCAAGAAAACACCAAGGATGCAAGAGAGATGACTTGCAGAGGTCTTTGGTTCTGTTCCGAGGGTTTGGAGGCAGCAAATACGAAGTGGACTCGAGATTGGACTTAAATAGAGCAAGAACAACCTAATTGCCAAAGACAAGCACTCATTGGTCGATTGGTCGATCGGGTCCAATCGACCAATCAATCGACCAATGCCGATAAAGAAGACCAAAACAGGGAATTGAAGGTCCAGATCAAATCCAATCCTAAAGGGGTTTTGCACACAAGTCAAGTGACTTACCTAATAGGTAGAAATGCCTTCAAACCAAGATAGAGAGCACTCCAAGTCCATCAACTAATTAAATCTTCATCAGGATTCGTTTCCATAAATAGAACCTCATCATCAACTTTCATGGATTCAAAGCCGACACCATGTCCTCTACTCGGGATGGCCCAAAGCTGACTTCTTACTTTACTTCGGGTCATCGGACCTACAAATAACAAGGTTTCCGGGTCAAGGTTAGGGCTGGGTTTTACATTCTCCCCCCCTTAAAGAAATTTCGTCCCCGAAATTGAAAGCGCACTGTGCTTCCAAAGAGGTAAGGAAACTTCTCCTTCATATCTTCTTCCTTCTCCCGGGAAGCTTCTTCAGGGGTATGGTTCTTCCACCGAATCTTCACCAAAGGAATGGCGCGATTCCGCAGCCGCTTGTCCTTCCTATCCAAGATTTCGGCCGGTTCTTCATCATAGGTCAAATCAGCACTAAGTCCTTCAGTGCTTGCTGCAAAATGTGTTCCGGATTCTCTATGTATTTTCGGAGCATCGAAATATGGAACACATTGTGCACACCAGCAAGAGACGGAGGTAATGCTAATCGATACGCAACAGGTCCAACCTTTTCCAAAATCTCGAAAGGTCCAATGTAACGAGGGCTAAGCTTTCCCTTAACATTGAATCTCATCACACCCTTCATTGGTGAGACCTTCGGAAAGACTTTCTCTCCAACTTGAAATTCCAAATCGGTCCTTCTCTTATCAAGATAAGATTTCTGTCTCGATCGAGCACTTAATCCTTTCTCTTATCATATCTACCATAGCACTTGTAGCTTCAATCATCTCAGGACCTAAGACTTTTCTTTCTCCTGTCTCAGTCCAGTACAAAGGTGTCCTACAAGTACTGCCATACAAAGCCTTGAATGGAGCCATGCCTATTGTGGCTTGATAACTGTTGTTATAGGCAAACTCAACCAAAGCTAGGTGTTCATCCCAATTACCACCCATATCTACCACACAAGATCTGAGCATGTCTTCCAATGTCCGAATTGTCCGCTCGTATTGTCCATCGACCGTGGATGGTGAGCTGTACTCAAGTTCAATTGGGTTCCCAAGGCCTTCTGCAAACTATTCCAAAACCTTGAGGTGAACCTAGGATCACGATCCGAGACAATACTCAATGGCACACCATGCAGACGAACCACATTATCCACATAAAGCCTTGCTAGCTTATCCATAGTATGAGTGATCTTCATAGGAATGAAATGGGCTGATTTGGTCAACCTATCAACAATCACCCACACAGTGTCATTGCCTTTACTTGTCCGAGGCAAGCTAGTCACAAAGTCCATGGAGATATCTTCCCACTTCCAACTAGGAATAGGAAGAGGCTGAAGTAATCCAGATGGAGGTTGTCGAACGGCTTTCACACGCTAGCAAGTCTCACACTTGGCAACAAAATCATCAACATCCGCCTTTAGACCAATCCACCAAAAATGTTCCTTCAAGTCCTTGTACATCTTGGTGCTTCCCGGGTGTACTGAAAGAAAGACCGACCGGTGTGCTTCCTTCAATATTTCTTTCTTAACTTCTTCATTTGCAGGCACGCACGTCTTCCTCTAAACAACAAAGCACCATCCATGGATATACCAAAGTCGGGGTCCGACTCAGGATTCGAAGAAATCTTCTCAACTTTGATCAAAAACTCTTGATCGAACTCTGCAGAGCAACAATCTTATCTCTAAGACCAGATCTTGCCGTCATGGCGTAAAGAATAAAATCAGAATTCTCGAGGACGATTTCCAAATCAAAACTCTCAATAGAAGACCACAATGGTAAACTCAAAGCATTCAAATCCAAAGTCTTCTTCCTGGTTCTTCCTACTAAGAGCATCAGCAACAACATTTGCTTTCCCAGGATGATACTTGAATATCACAATCATAATCGGAGACTAGTTCCAACCATCTCCTTTGTCTCATGTTCAACTCCTTTTGGGTAAAGAAGTATTTCAAACTCTTATGATCCGTGAAAATGGCAATCTTCTCACCGTAAAGGTAATGTCTCCAAATCTTCAAAGCAAAGACAACGGCGGCAAGTTCTAGATCGTGAGTGGGGTAATTCCGCTCATAATCCTTCAATTGCCGAGAAGCATAGGCTACGACCTTGCCATGTTGCATCAGTACACAACCCAAACCAATCTTTGACGCATCGGTATAAACTGTCATACCACCGGAACTATCAGGTATAGTCAAAACCGGGGCACTTGTCAATCTATCTTTCAGCTCTTGGAAATTCTTCTCACAAAGCGTCGGACCAAACAAACTTCTCTTCTTTCCTGGTCAACTTAGTCATAGGAGCAGCCAACCGAGAAAAGTTCTCAATAAACCTTCGGTAGTAACCCGCCAATCCAAGAAAACTTCTTATTTCCGTTATCGACTTCGGTCTCTCCCAATCAGCCACAGCTTGGACCTTTTCGAGATCGACACGAATACCTTCGGCTGAAACTACATGACCAAGGAATACCACTCTCTTAAGCCGTAAATCACACTTGCTAAACTTAGCGAACAACTTCTTTTCTCGCAACCTTTGCAAGGTGAAACTTAGATGACTCGCATGCTCTTCTTCGCTCTTCGAATAGATCAAGATGTCATCAATGAAAACAATCACAAACTTATCAAGCACATCATGAAATACTCGGTTCATGAGGTCCATGAACACCGCAGAGCATTGGTCAATCCGAAGGGCATGACTCTAAACTCGTAGTGACCATACCGCGTTCGGAAAGCTGTCTTGAAGATATCACTAGACTTCACTTTCAATTGGTGATATCCGGACCTTAAGTCAATCTTTGAGAACACAACTGCCCCCTTCAACCGATCGAAGAGATCATCGATTCTCGGGCAGCGGATATCTATTCTTGATAGTCAACTTATTCAACTCACGGTAGTCGATGCACAAGCGCATACTACCGTCTTTCTTCTTGACGAACAAGACCGGAGCTCCCCAAGGTGACACACTAGGCTGCACGAAACCTCTATCAATGAGCTCATTCAACTGATTTTGCAACTCTTTCAACTCAGTAGGAGCCATCCTATACGGAGCTTTAGATACCGGTGCAGCACTGTGGACGAGATCAATAGAAAATTCGACATCTCTGTCCGGAGGCACTCCCCGATAGATCATCGGGAAGACATCAACAAAGTCGCAGACAACTCGACTTCATCGACTCTTTTCTCCACTATACCCTTGCCTTCGGATGAAGCATCATCCACTAGGGCATAGACTTGCATCGGTGCAGACAAAGCACCTTCTTACAAACCCTTCTCTTTTCACCCCGAAATTCAAAGACCGGACTTCCACAAATATGGAACTGAATCTTCTTTGAGGAACAAAGGAACACAGCTTTGTGGGCTGTCAACCAATCGATTCCCAAAATAACATCGAAGTCCTTCATGTCAAGAATCACAAAATTGGCTTCCAAGTTCTTCTCACCAATCAACACAAGACATTTAGATAACCCCTTATCTAGTTTCACAACAGACCAAGAGGTGTACTAATCAATAAACAACTAGACAACTTCTCGGGGATTAGGTTAGTCTTCTTGATGAATGCAGATGACATGAACGAATGAGATGCACCCGTATCAAATAAGACAAATGCGGAAATAGAAGCGACTAACAATGTACCCGTAATCACATCATGGCTTGGATCCCGCTCAAGACCGGAAATACCGAAAACTCTACCAGAGGGAGGAGCAGGAGCACTCTTCACCACGGGCGGGGCAGGCTGCTAGGCGAGCCGCTCCGGACAGCACGAGCAAAATGACCAGCTTGCTTGCAGTAGAAACAAACAGATTGCTGGATCCAACGGGGGTGGCTGCAACAGAGGGCTTCGAACAAAAGGCCTTGCACTTGCACTTGCACTTGCACTTGCACTTGCTGGTGGCTCGGTTTCCGCCATACTTGTCTAAACCGGCCGGGCTGCTGAAAACCCGTGTTCGACCTACACTCTTAGCCCGAAAGGTAGGAGTGGGGTAGGGTGTAGGTCTCACAAAACGACGGTCAGTGCGATCCACCAAACCAGAATTCCTTGATCGCCAAGGCTTTTGCACACGAGCACTTTCCTTCTCTGTTTCTTCCAACTTCTTCGAGTTCGCACCACTTGAGCATAGCTCACTATAGGCTGGACTCGTGAGGTAAGCTTTAATGGCAGGGGCCAGTCCTTTGAAGAACTTCTTTGCTTTGGCGAGGTCTTCCTTCAAAGAATCTGGAGCAAAGAAATGAAGCTCCTCGAACTTCGTTGGTACTCCAACACGAGACGAGTTCCTTGAGTCGAATCATAAACTCAGCTTCCTTCGCATCCTTCACCGCCTCGGAAAGTAGTTCATACAAAAAGCCTCTTTGAATAACTCCCAAGTTACAACTCCCGCATGCAAACCTTCCAAAACGAGACGAGTGGAGATTCACCATGCATCAGCTTCTTGTTGCAACTTCGCTCAAAGCAAACAAAATCTTCGAGCTTCCGAGCATTGCAGATGTCGGAAAGCCTTCTCCAACTCACGAAGCCACTTGTTAGGAAACAAGGGGTCCTTGGTAACTCCAAGAAAAGTGGGTACTTGCATCTTCGAAAACTCTCCATCAAAGGAGTATGAGGAGTTCCAGCTAAACCTCCCGCATTCAGGACTGCGGCATGAGGATTCACATTAGCACCAGCCCGGGTCTCATTATGCGAGTCATGAAACCCACCAACATCCGGTTGAACCGAGCCGCTTGCCGTCGCATCATATTGCCCATAATATTGGCAATATCTCCGAAACTTCCAACATTCGGGGCACCAGGGATCTCATGAGTACCCCGATCAGCATTTGGTATCTCACCACCTCCATGAGGTACTTCACCACCTCCCCGAGGTATTTCACCACCTCCATGACCACTGGATTCACCACGCCCACTTCTCGTAGTAACCATTCGCAAAACCGAGAACATCAAAATACCGAATTTCGAAGATTCAACATAAACCACAAGTCCAAATGATTTGAAAACTTAAATCATGCTCAAATATATCCATATAGTCATCAAACAATATTCCATAAGGCAAAAATCGCATTTTCCAAAAATTCAACAGCAAAAGAGGTCACTGTGACCATTGGTCGAGTGATTGGTCGAGTGACCCAATCGACCAATGAGTCGACCAATGCCGCATGTAATGCGAAAATTCGCATTATAAGCCTCATTTTCACATTCCAACCTCATTCTAACTTCTTCCAAAGGTGAGAGAGCTCTAGGAAAAATCTCCAAGAGTTCCCACAAGTGTTCTTGAGGTGGTTTAGTGCTTCAACAACAACACCACAACACACCATCTTCACAAACAAGGTAAATCTCTCATTCTTTCTTCCATTTTCATCTTCTCATGCTTGCATTTCAATAAAACCATGCTTTACTTGTATCCAATGCTAGAAATCATGCTTAGGAATGCTTAGAAACATATTCCCTAGGTTTTAAACACAATGCCATGCATAGACAACAAGTTTTAACACATTGGTGCTCATCTCGCAAAGTTTTATACCGAAATCGATATCTTTAGAAAAATTTCGTTTTCTCTCAAACCGCTTGAAATTTTCGCACGAGATCAAATGCTACATGCTCAAGATGACATTGTAGATAGGTCCATACAATTTGATTTAACCAATTTCAACTTTTCAAAAATCCAATTTTGACCTAAATTGCAAAATCCCCAAATTTCTTCTTGCTGAATTTTTCGCTTTAATCCAAGTTTTCGATCGATTTTCATCAAACCGACTTCATAGACATGAAATTCCAAGTATTGCGCACATGCTAGTATGTTCAAATCAAATTTCCCCCAAATTTGAAATTTTTCGAAAAATTACGAAAATACCCTTTTGGCTCAAATCTTAAAATAGCACTAATTGGAATTGTCTCTTGTCTCTTTCACGGATACACCATGCGGAGGGGAGGGCGAGGAGGAGGTAGAGGTCGTGGTCGCATCGTAGGTGCTCTTAGGGGCAGAGGTCAGGTTCCTTTCGAGCCTAGACAGGAGGTTAGGAGACCGGACATGTTTGACACACCTCAAGCCGAGTTCCCGTACGAGGCCTACTTCAGCCATCGCAACATCGAGATGGGACGTCTACTTCACTTACGCCAGCTCGGAGCCTTTAGGATTCGGCGGAGGTTCGACACATTACGGTGGACTCATCTCTTCACCGAGGATCTGCCGGTATACCCGGAGCTAGTGAGGTTGTTCTTCAAGCAACCTTACTTACAGAGAGGAGGCTCGAGGCCAGTGGACATCCACTTAGCCTTGTCCTCTGGAGCGGGGGTCTTCCGGACTCAGATTCGCTTCTCTACCCGGACACCGGCTGAGATCTTGCGGGTTCCTTACTATCCACAAAGCAGTGTGTGTGGATACCGCAGGAGCAGATCCGGACAGCCATCCGATGCCGTACGAGCTTCGCGAGATATGCTCTACGCTATGGGATAGCCGTCGATGCTTCACACCGTGGACTAGCGGACGGATGACGGGTTCTCGCACGTATTATCGGTCGCATAGTCGGCCGAAACATCATGCCGAAAGCCGGACATCACCATCGGGTCACGGTGATGGAGGCCTTAGTCATCTACCGCATCTACATGGGCTTCGAGATCGATCTCTCCTACATCATTCAGCAGGTCATGCTGGACTTAGTTCTGCGGCCTAGCATGCGGAACCTTTGCTATGGGAGGCTTCGACTTTGATCTTCGGGCATTTCGGGGTGAGTTTCGAGGATACGCCGGTGGACACTAGATCACGGGGATACCCCATTGGGACTCGGACCATTCGTCGGATGAGACTACATCGGTCGGAGAGATCTCCTGGTCCAGAGGGTGAGGATGATGATGAATCGGAGGATGAGGATCAGGGATCGAGAGGATGGAGGAGAGGATATCGGTCCCGATAGTGATGATCAGGCCGGAGATGATGCAGATATGCGCGAGGCTGAGCTCCGTGCATCACGAGTTTCCTTCATCGCACTTCGAGGTAGGTGGCCCTTCACATGCGGTTCCGGAGACTTCAGATCTTGGTGCACAGATGAGATCGATGACTTCCATACTAGAGAGAATGGAGGTCGGACAGGAGCAGATGTACGAGAGGATGGAGTCACGACGAGGATAGGATAGAGCATCGGGTGACTCAGCTAGCAGAGGAGTTCGGAGCATACGAGAGATCGGAGCGGATCACCTAGATAGACCGTACCTTAGGATTTTCCATTTATGCATTTCAGATGTAATCCTTGTAAAAACTTTTGAAATTAATGAAGTTCATTTTGTTCCTCTTTAATTATTGTATGTTACGCACCTTTCTTTTCCTTGCATTAGTGACATTTGTTCAAGTATAATTATGGTATGTTATTCAGAAATGTTCTGTTATACCTCAAAGGTCAAGTTTCTAATTCAATGTTCTATTATTCACTTCTAAGAGTAGAGGAGTCATTTCGGATCAATGACTCGGGAATGTTCAGTTGTTGTCTTTTGTGGTTAGGATCTCCTCGAACCTTGGGCTCGATACCAATCATCACGCCCTCCCGGCCCGGTACCCTATCCGGCATACCCGAGAGTGTGATCCACAGCCCGAAGATCAGGTATCGAGTGATCAACCTCCCACATAAACAATAACATAATCATGAACAATCATAACATGAGTGCGGAAGATAAATCATAGATCCAATAAAGAAAGAATGAATCATAAATGAATCGAATACTAAATATAATCGTAGTATCAAACGGATAAGTAAAGCGAGGCAAAAATCCCACTTTACAACCAGCGGAAAAGTAGCTCTAAAAGAATAAACTAGACAAAAATCTAATCCCAGTAACAAGTACATTGGGTAACTAAATTGTTCTCCACTTTATAGACAACATCCTTGTAAGTGTAAATCTCATAAATAGCACAAGGACGCTTCCACTCAATGGTCGGACTAAGCATCGTACGGAGCATAACCACTCGCGGGATCTTGAGAGTAATTGTGGTAACCGCAATCACCTTCCTGGAGATATGCCTCTTCGCCTTGCGCTTCTTCATAGGGACCGTCATAGTACTCAAGCACCTGCAGGATAGTCTAACAACATTGTACAATAAAGGAATGAGTTTCAAAGAAACTCGGTAAGGCGATTAAAATCCATAATAACATAAATGGCGGGATTCAGAACACTCATAAATGCAATATGATATGAGACAAACAATGAATGAATGAATCTAACTCTATGTATGCTGGTCTCTATTAGCGGACATGCTTTAAGTCATAGCACCGTACTTCTTTAGGAAAGTCCACTCACATCCTCAACCATTTAAGATATCTTGGATTCTCTCACGGATCATTTCACCGGTCTTGAGCAGCCGATTGGTAAAGGGTCCTTCATCCCTCAGGACAAACCATGGCAGGGGGTTAAGTCAACACACTCTCTCACAACCATTTGGTATAAGTATCGGCGCATGTCGGGGTAAAACCTAGCCAAATGCAAGTCTTCTACTTGGTTACATCAAGTCGATCCAGATACTTCCATTCCTCGTCCCCGACGATCCTTTCCGGTATCCTTCACACTAGAGTCGGCGTATCCTATGGCACCGACCAACTCGGACTACGGACTCATCAACCCTATTGATCATCCACATATGGTAAACGGGAAGCTCTCACGTCCTCTCACGGGTTGGTTACCGGTCTTAAGCGCCAGTGAGCCCAAGTCTAACCATATGCAACCCTACCAATAAATGGCCCCCACAATGTGATTCCTGTCCTCTCACGGGTTGGTTACCGGTCTTGAGCGCCCATGAATCCCCATTGCTACCACGGGTCGTTCGGGTCTCAATACCCCTCCGATTAGGGTCGACATAACAGGACATCCTAGCCAAACACTACTAGACAATCCTAGATATGTCATCCAACAGTTTAGGAAGGTGTCCAGAGGGCATCTCCGGAAACATCCCATAATATTCCCGTAGTAGTCCAAGGACAGAAGTGTCGAAAGGACACTTCTCCTTTCCAAACCATACGTAAGCATACACATGCATCAATTCATATCATCACATATATGGTAACTTCATATATGGAAAGAAATCAGTAATTACAATCACTTGTATAACATTGGTAAGTAAATCATACATGAATCAATTTAATATGAATAAGTAATGCTACTGTAATCAAAGTTATGCAACAGTAGTATATCATTGTAAGAATCTAATTTAGGAAACTTATTAATGATATTCAAATATAGAAACTAGATTCATGCTATCTATGTAATTAAGGAAATAACCATCCTTACCTTTTATAACTCGCAAGAAATCCTAAGAAATCAAGTAAGATCTTGGCAAACTTGAGAAGAAGGTCCTAAACAAGTATATACAACATATTAGGAAAGATCCCTAACAGAAAAGATATCAAAACATCCGAAACAGACCAAATCTGGAGTTGCTGTACTCATTGGTCGAGTGGATTGGTCGAGTGGTCCAGTCGACCAATCAGTCGACCAATGCAGACAGTAGCCTATAAAATCAGAGTTTTAAGATATGAAATCCGAATTTGGTGGTTCAAAAGGGTACTAATCAAGGGGTAGACTACATCAGTAGTGTTCTAACAAATAGGGGACCTCAAAACACCAATCAAATCAAGATATCAAGATCCAAATTAGGAAACAAAAAGTTACCATAATTAACTCAACCATGGATCTTGATGAATTTGAAATAGAAAACAAAGACAAGAACAATAGGAGGATGGATCATTGCTTTCGGTAATGAAAACATGAAAACATACATAGATCTTCATGGAATAAGGCTTAGAAGCATAAATCTAAATAAGGAAATAAAACCTACCATATATGTAACTATCATGCATCATGAAGAACACATAGTATGGTAGAAGAGAACAACTAGAAATCTATAGATTATGGATCATGGAAAGAAAACACAGTAATTAACTACTAACATGATCAACATAGAAGATCCAAAGAGATCAGAATTCAGATTAGAAGTTTAACAGAGATTAAATCATGGTTTGATCATGATTCCTTCAAAAGCTTGCAATGATCATGGTTAAGATCATTGTTCTAGCCTCAAATCCTTAGGATGATCATGAGAACATGTTCAGAGATGTTTGCAACAGAGAATGCAGCATCTCTTCTACTGTCTCAACTCAAAAAGGAAAGAAAAACAAAGATGGAGGAGAAGAAGAGAGAGTATACATACCTTTTGATGCAAAAAGAAGAGTTTCGACGAAGATCCGTCAAGAAAACACCAAGGATGCAAGAGAGATGACTTGCAGAGGTCTTTGGTTCGTTCCAGAGGGTTTGGAGGCAGCAAATACGAAGTGGACTCGAGATTGGACTTAAATAGAGCAAGAACAACCTAATTGCCAAAGACAGCACTCATTGGTCGAGTGGATTGGTCGATGGTCCGATCGACCAATCGATCGACCAATGCCGACGACAAGACCAAAACAGGGAATTGAAGGTCCAGATCAAATCCAATCCTAAAGGGGTTTTGCACACAAGTCAAGTGACTTACCTAATAGGTAGAAATGCCTTCAAACCAAGATAGAGAGCACTCCAAGTCCATCAACTAATTAGATCTTCATCAGGATTCAGTTTCCATAAATAGAACCTCATCATCAACTTTCATGGATTCAAAGCCAGACACCATGTCCTCTACTGGGATGGCCCAAAGCTGACTTCTTACTTTACTTCGGGTCATCGGACCTACAAATAACAAGGTTTCCGGGTCAAGGTTAGGGCTGGGTTTTACAATCTCAGTCGACCAATGAGTCGACCAACCGAGACAGTGGCCTTCAAAAATCAGAATTTTGAGAATAAAGAACCGAATTTGGTGGTTCAAAAGGGTACTAAACAAGGGGTAAACTACAATGGCAGCATCCTAGTATATAGAGGACTTCAAAACACTAATCGAATCAAGTTTTCAAGTTACAAATTAGGAAACAAAAGTTACCATAATTAGATCAATCATGGTTCTTGAAGAATTCATAGTAAAAATCATGGACAAGAACAATAGGATGATGGATCATTGATTGTGATAAAGAAATCATGAAAAGCATGCATAGATCTTCAAGAAAATAGATCTAAGATTGAAGAACATGAATCTAAATAAGGAAACAAAACTTACCATAGATGTATCAGTCATGATTCTTGAAGAAAGCATGGTATGATAAAGGAGAAATAACTAGAGATTGATAGGTTATAGATCCTGTAAAGAAAACACAGCAATTGACTATTAATATAATCAATAAAATAGATCTAAGAATATCAGAATTTAAATCAAAGATGAACGAAGACAAGATCATGATTTAGATCATGATTCCTTCAAAAGCCTGCAATGATCATGATTAAGATCATTGCTTTAGCCATTAATCCTTAGGAAATCATGAGAGATAAGTAAAGAGATGTTTGCAACAGCGAATGCAGCATCTTCTCTACTGTCTCAACCCAAAAAGGAAAGAAAAACAAAGATGAAGAAGAAGAAGAGAGTGTAGACATACCTTTTTGTGTAAGAACACGAGTTTTGACGAAGATCCGTCAAGATAAACACCAAAGACGCAAGGGAGATGACTTGCAGAGGTCTTTGGTACGTTCCAAAGAGTTTGGAGGCAGCAAATACGAAGTAGACTCGAGATTGAACTTAAATAGAGCAAGCAAGACCTAATTAGCAAAAATAGAACCCATTGGTCGATTGGATTGGTCGACTGGTCCAGTCGACCAATGAGTCGACCAATCAGAACAGCAAGACCAAAACAGGGAAATGAAGGCTCAGATCAAATCCAAACATCAAGGGGTTTTGCACACACACCAAGTGACTTACCTAGTAGGTAGAAATGCCTTCGAACCATGATAGAGAGCACTCCAAGTCCATCAACAAATCTGATCTTCATCAGGATACAATTTCCATAAATGGAACACTATCATCAACACTCATGGATTCAAAGCCAGTCACCAAGTCTTCCACTGGGATGGCCCATAGCTGACTTCTTGCTTTACTTCGGGTTGTCGGACCTACAAACAACAGGGTTTTCGGGTCAAGGTTAGGGCTGGGTTTCACAGTCCAGGCTAGGGTTTGGGTGGGATTTCACATTAGCTATCTCAGAAAGCTTCTCGACTAACCTCACAGCAGGTACCCGACAAGCCACTTCTCAGATAAAGTAACTTTGCTAGAGAACTTTGTGCATATCTCTCAAATGTCAATCGTCGCATTAATTTCAGCATTGAATGCACTGAGATTCATTGAGGAATTTCTTAGATTTACTGCCATTCTTATATTTTGTTAGTATGATATTACTGTTGTAAGTACTTCAAGTATAGTAGTATCTTGTTCATGTATTTCTTTATTACTTGAATCATATATGAATTCTTATTCTTGTCATTTACATATTCGATTGATCATGTTTATATGTATCTTTCTATATGATGTAATATCGATTGTGTATGTTATGATTGAATTGGGATTATGATTGATTAGGTATGATTTGGGAATATCCTTTTGACGTTTCTGTCCTTGGATATCAATGGAAGTGGTATGGGACATTTCCGATGGTGCCTTTTGACTTTTTCCCGGATTATTATATGTCATACCTAGGGCTTGTCTAGCGGTGTTTGGCTTGGATGTAGACCCGATTCGGAAGGGTATTGAGATCGAGTAACCTGTGGTAGCAATGTGGGTTTGTGGGCGCTCAAGACCGGTAACCAACCTGTGAGAGGACATGGATCACATTGTGGGGGCCATTTATTGGTAGGGTAGCAAATAGTAGACTTGGGCTCATGGGCGCTTAAGACTTGAGAGTTATATCCGTGAGAGGACATGAGAGCTTCCCATTTATTATTTGTGGATGACCAATAGGGTTGATGAGTCCGTAATCCGAGTTGGTTGTAGCCATTGGATACGATGACTCTAGGGGGGAAGGTACCGGAAAGGATCGCCCAGGGTGAGGAATGGAAGTATCCAACCCTAAGTTGATATAACCAAGTAGATGATTTGAATTTGGCTAGGCTTGATCTTGACATGCGCCAATACTTAGACCAATGGTGATGTGAGAGAGCAGTGACCTAAACCTCAACCAAGGAATGTCTAGAGGGATGTAGGACCCAACTACCACCGGAGAACCCAAGATACCGGAATGGTTGAGGGAGAGTGATTTGAGACCTACCCAAAGAAGTATGGTACTATGACTTAAAGCATGCCTGCCTATAGAGACCAGCATACATGGAGTTAGACTCATACACGCATTGTCTATTTCATTTCATATTGCATCTGCTTGTTCTACTATTGTGTTATTTATGTTGTTATGGAATAACTTGCTTTGCTGTGTTCTTTTGAACTCACTCCTTTTTGCAAATATTTTTGTTAGACTATCCTGTAGGTACTGACAAGTATGACGACCAATACTATGAAGACAGACCGATGATGCATACTACTCCCAAGGTGCTAGCTATTATGAAGATAATGGTGAAGATTCCATGTGTGATCATGCTAAATACCAAGATTAGCCCTATCTTGGAGTGGAAGCAGTCGTGCTTGATTTTTAAAGTTTATGTTTATGAAGATACACTTTATAAGTTACAAGAGACCTTAGCATAGTTTGATTACTTCTATTCTTTCCTTTCTTTTGGAAATTAGTTGTAATCTCCTTTTTGACTTTCGATCTATATTTCCGCTGTGTTATGTTGAGTGATTTTTCGCACACTCTACATATGATTGTCCGACATTGATTATTATATTGGAATCATTTCTTTCCGCACAATGATTATATTGTCATTCTCTTCTTCTTATCTTGATCTCTTTGTTTATAAAATGTTACATTGATTATATCTTGTTCATGATTATATTATTGTAAATGTGGGAGGTTGGTTTTCTTGACACTTGATCTTGGGGTTGTGGATCACACACTCGGGTATGCCAGGTAGGGTACCGGTTGGGTGGATGTGACAGCCACGGTCTTGAGTTGGAATATTCGCCAACTTAACGTTAAAAATGCATTCCTACAAGGTTCTTAAGTACTAGTTTATATGTCGCAACCGCCGGGTTTTGTTGACCAATCTCATCCCAAATATATGTGCAAGCTGCAGCAGCCACTTTATGGTTTAAAGCAACTTGGTATGATCGATTTAGTACATTTCTTCATGAGTTTGGCTTCACATATAGTTTGGTTGATACATCTTTGTTTGTTTATCGGCTAATGGGAAGATTCTTCTACTACTTCTCTATGTTGATGACATGGTTGTTACGGAAATAACATTATTTTTATGAAGACTTTTATTTCTACCTTGGGAACTCCCTTTGCCATGAAGGATCTAGGTGATCTACACTACTTCCTTGCATTGAGCTTTTACATACTTCATCTAGTTTGTTTGTTTCTCAATCAAAATATGCATCCGATTTACTATGGTGGGCTAATATGGAGGATTGTAAGCCTATGTCCACACCAATGATTTCTCGTCACTCTATTGCTTCTTCAGAGCCTTTTCATGATATTACTCTATATTGGAGTATTGTTGGAGGTCTCCAATATTTGACAATTGATTTATTGTCACTCTATTGCTTCCTCAGAGCCTTTTCATGATATTACTCTATATTGGAGTATTGTTAGAGATCTCCAATATTTGACAATAATTAGACCAGACATTTTTTATGTCGTGCAACATGTTTGTCAATTTATGCATGCTTCATCCATCGATGTCTCTCCTTGGTGAAATGTATTTTGTGGTATGTTAAGGGTACTATGGATCAGGACTTTGTATTCATCGCCATAGTTCACTACAATTGTATGGCTTATCGGATGCCGATTGGGGAGGTTATCCTCTCACCCTTTGCTCCACAACGGGTTATTATACTTTTCTTGGTTCAAATCTCATTTCTTGGAATGCCAAGAAACAACCGACGGTGTCTTGTTCTAGCACCAAGGCGGAATATCGAGCATTGGCTACTATAACAGCTGAGTTGACATGGTTGGGATTTCTCCTTTCGACATTGGTATATCTCAACATGCATCGCCTACACTGTTTTGTAACAATATTGGAGCCTTACACATGACTATTAATCTTGTTTTTCATGCTAGGACCAAACACATCAAATTACACTATCATTTTGTATGGGAGAAAGTGGGTTTGGGTCTTCTTATCACTTGATATGTTTCATCTTCACATCAGCTGGCTGATTTGTTCACTAAGCCATTGTCCTGAAAGGAATTTCAAGGCTTGTGTTTCAAACTTAGCCTCATGGGTCTGTTAGGTTTGAGGAGGGATGTTAGATAATAGGATGCCACGTGTATGGTATATGTACTATAAATAAAATTGATGTACTGAATCATAACAGAATAAGAAAAATCGTTTTCTCACACCACTTCCAGTATACTCTCCTACTCTCTTATTAACTTTAATAGCTGCAAATGACTCTAACAACTTCGAACTCTACATTCCACTTGACCAATACATTCTTCTATTTTATTGGAGCACTTCTCAACATTAACCTCATTGAGGTATAAAAATCATTGAACTCATCTCCAAGACCTTAAGGCTTTTTGAGAACAAGAGTTGTGGTGGAAGAAGCATCGCAGGAGATATCAAAGACATTAAAAACACAAGAGTGAAAAATCATGAACTTCAAAAAGAAGGGAGAAGAAAGAGGAAAAGACCAAGAACAAAGATTATCCCAAATCTTGCTCTTGTGAGGTGGATAGAAGATGTAAGGTGTTTTCTTGAACAAAGCAAATTAATTTAATTTAATACCATGATTGGCTAAATTAAATAAATAAATAAAAGAACAAATTACATGGCACCCACACTAGGGGTGCAAGTTTGGCCCTGGCGGCCTTGACCCACCCTAAGCCCGCCCTGAGCCCGAATAGGGCTTGGGCTAAAGATTTTGGGTAAGTTAGGGCCAAAATATTCTGACCCTGAACAAGGGCCAAGGGCGGGCTTGGGATTATTCTCTGGCCTGCCTAGCTTGTCCCGGTATGAAACCCGACCCTAACCTTAACCCGTAAACTCTGTTGTTTGTAGGTCCGAAGACCCGTAGTAGAAGTGGAAGTCAATTATGGGCTCTACCAGTGGAAGACATGGCGTTTCATCCCGAATCCATGGAGATTGATAATGATCTCCCATACTTGAAGACTTTAATGGAATTAGAAAAGAGACTACACCTTGATGAAGAGAAGCTTGATTGATGAACTTAGAGCTTGGTTAGACATGATTCAAAGGCTTTCCTCTATACTAGGTGAGTTGTAAGTTGTGTTGTGAGAAGCTCGTTTGATTTTGATAAGAGTTGGACCTTCATTTCCCTGACTTGGGCTTGCTTACGGCCTGGGTCAATTGCCTGGATCGACTGGGTCAATCAACCCAACCAATCGACCCAGAATGGCAGAATTTGTTTAAGATCTTCTAATAGGGTTTACGTTGCTATATTTATATAGGACTTTGTATTTCTAGTTTCCCTTGCTTCCAAAACACCTAGAGAACAAAGGGAACTCCTCTCAAAGCCTCCATTAGTGTGGAAGAAGATCTACTCTCTATTCTTAAGCTTCCTCTCTTGTTTCTTCAATCAAAGGTTAGTAATCTCTCTTGTTTGGTATTGATTTTGTCACATCCACCCAGCCGGTACCCCATTGGGCATACCCGGGTATGTGATCCACAGCCCCATGGATCAAGTATCAAGCAACCATGCCTCCCACATACGTGATAACACAATCATGAACAACAATAATCAAGTTAAAAGCATATAATAAAATAATCATGGATAAGATAAACAATTAATCAGAGTGCGGAATAGAATGATATCAAAATATATATAATCCAAAAAGGAGAGAGAGAGGGCGGAAAGTCACTCCCTCAATGGCAGCGGAAAGTAGATCATTCAAGTTAAGGTTACAAGTCCAAAATTTAAAGAGTAAATCCATGAAAGTTAATTACAGATCCAAGTCTTAAAAGAAGAATTTAAAAGATGGATAATTAAACAAAAGATTCCTCTGTCACATAAAATATGTCCTCATAACTATAAATATCATAAGTCCAGCACAGCTGCTCCCACACCCATGTCGGACTAATCCTGGTGTGAAGCATAATCCTCTTTGGTACCATCACCGTGATCTTCGTAGTAGCCACTACCCTGAGGGTAGTATGACTCATCGTAGGGTGCCTCGAAGGATGTGCCATCAGTCTCTTCAAAACCTGTGGAATAGTCTAACAAAACAATTGCACAAAAAGGAATGAGTTCAAAAGAACTTAGCAAGGTAGTTAATCCATAATACATAAGCCATATGATACAAGTCATAACATGATGCGAAATGATATGAGACAGATGATGCAAATATGATTCTAACCCTACATATGCTAGTCTCTAGGGTAGACATGCTTTAAGTCATAGCACCATACTTCCTTGGGTAGGTCTCAAATCACTCTTCCCTCAACCATCTCGGTATCTTGGGTTCTTCGATGGGAATTGGGTCCTACATCCCTCGGGATAATCCATGGCTAGGGTTTAGGTCACCACTCTCTCACATCACCATTGGTATAAGTATTGGCGCATGTCACAGTAAAGCCTAGCCCAATGCAAGTCATCTACTCAGTCATATCATGTCAGATCCAGATACGTCCATTCCTCACCTCGGGCGATCCTTTCCGGTATCCTTCACACTAGAGTCATTAATATTACTCACTGGACTCATCAACCCCATTGGTCATCCACAATTAGTAGACGGGAAGCTCTCACGGATATGACTCACCGGTCTCGAGCGCCTGTGAGCCCAAGTCTAGCTATTTGCAACCCTACCAATAATGGCCCCTTTCAGGTATCCGTAATATGATTTATGTCCTCTCACGGCTTGGTTACCAGTCTCGAGTGCCCATCAAACCATACCACTACCATAGGTCATTCGGTCTCAATACCCTTCCGATTCGGGTATGATACGACAGAGAAATCCTAGCCATACATCTAGACAAGTGCTATGTATGTCATTCAATAATTTTGGAAAGCGTCGATGGACACCTTCAGAGAACATCCCATACTATTCCCTCCGATGTCCAAGGACAGAAATATCAGTAGGACATTCCTCAATCCCAAATCATACTTATCCAATCACATTCTCAGTTCATCATATCACACATGCATAATACATCACCATATTGAAAGACATATCATAACATCGCATGATCAAGTGTATAAGTAAATAACAAGAATTAAATACACATGATATACAAGAGTAAATAAACATATTGCTACTATTACAAGGTAACTACAGTAGTCATATGATGTCTAAATACAACTAATAAGCTGAGCCTACTAAGTTGTCAACATCAATGTATTAATCACATAGTCTATGTCATATGGGTCTAACTGTCGTTACCTTAATCGAATCGAAAATAATAGCAAGTACCACTTAGAATAGTCCCAAACTTAGTGCTTGAACCTTAGACAACATATATGCAACATTAGAGAAGGAAACAATCAAGTCAGAGATCAAACAGAGAAAAACGACCAAGTATAGAGTTGTTGTCCTCATCGGGTTGACTGGCTGGTTGACTGACTCAACCAAGCAGTCGACCAAGATGAACAGTAACAGGCTGAATAGTGAATTTGACCCGAAACCGATCTTCCAGGGCTCGTATCGATCCGAAACTTGGAGGGATTGATTATAGCATTATAAGAACACTATACAATAAATATTATCACGATCCAATGGTCCAATTAGGAATACCCAAATTGAGATCCTATGTTCTATATGCTAAACATCAAGAATTGAAATGGAATTTGTTGTATTGGCAAGGAATGATGGGGAATCAACTAAGGAAGTGATAAGAACTAGATTAGAATCATAAACCAATAATAAATCAGACCTAGCATACATCTACACATCCGTTTAGATCAAAGAACAAGTTGAAATGAAAGGAATCAAGGAAATGCAATGCTAGTCATTGAAATGGAAGCATAGTATAGCAAGAATGGAAGGAAAACAATGGCAATGAAAGGGGAAACACATGACCAAGTGTTTGCAAGGTTGCAGCACTTTAGCCATGGTCTCAATAGCAAGAAATCATACATTGAGGAAGCAATGGAGATGGAATGCAATGATTGAGACCAAGGATCTTCACCCACATCAAGGAATGGCTTTGGGAATGTCACTCCTCGTTCTCTGGAGTCCCAATGAATAGAATAGGGTTCTATTCACGAGGTCCCAATAAGTAGGCTTAAATTAATCAAGAATTTTTTGATTTTCGCATTTATTAATCTGCTGGTCGACTGAGCCAGTCGACCAAGCAGTTGACCAATCCTGAACAGCAACTTCAGACAGGGAATTGGAAGGCCAGACTGATCCAAATTGAGTTGGGTTTTCTCCTACAAGTCAATCAACAAGTCTAGATTAGGGAAATACCTTCGGAATGAGATCAAACGCATCACGCAGTTCAACTAAGCTTCCCCCTTTCTAGGTGCAGTTTCTCACTGAACACTGACAGTATATCCAAGTAAGGGGCATCACTGTCAATATCCATAGGCTCTAAGTCGTACACTGAATTTTCAATTATGAGGGCCCACAAGTCTCTTCTTCCACTACTCTGGATCTTTAGTCCTACAAACAACAAGGGATCCGGGTCGAGTCAGGGTTAGGATAGGGCTGGATTTCACAGATTTACTCTTACTATGATCTATTCTCTATACTAAGATGATGAAGAAGGTATTGCATCCTTGCAAACACCTCTTCTATTATCTTAAAGATGAGAATGAATCTCCATTCATTCCAATGATTTTCATATTAGTTTAAGCCATGATTTCATATGATTTCTTCATGAAGCCTTGATCATTCTTTCAAATTGTTTTCTCTAACATATCAGATCTGTATTCATATTGGATTCATGCATGTTCTACTACTGATATTCCTGTTGAATGAATCCCTATTTTCTCCTTTGAATCCATGCTTGGTTTTCATTGCAAACCATGTTTTGATCATTTTAGAAAGTCATGATTCTAAATTAGTAAGTATTGGTTTTGATCCTTTCTTAGTGTCTAATCTCTGTTGGATAGCCTTAGATTACTGTTGTAGTGATTCCCTCCAAGTTTCATAGTGATTGGAATCATGTAGAATGAGTTTCGAATAAAAGATCAGTTTTCTGCAGCGTACTGTTTTGGATTGAATACCTTGGTCGACTGAACCAATCAACCCAGCCAGTCTTCCTAGCATGACAGCAAGGGATTTCTTAGTTTGTCTTGATCCGTTTGATGTCTATTCTTTTAGGATTGCCTCCTAATGATTCTTTAATACTTGTTTAGGGTTTGTTTGCTAACTTTGGATCCATTCTCTTATTCCTCTGGAATATCTTTGAATCTAATTAAGGTAAGGATAGTTATTTCCATATTAACATAGATTGCATGTATCTTAGTTTCTAATTTCGGAAACTCCTGGATTTGCTACTGATGTTGTACTTCCTAATTATGATGAACTGCTGTAAGTATGGTAGCACTTTACTTATGTATTTTCTTTCATTATCCTATTATATATGAATGCTTAATTCAAGTATGTTGTTTAATAAATTGATCATGCCTTTACATA
This sequence comes from Hakea prostrata, assembly GCF_041222555.1. Classification (NCBI taxonomy): domain Eukaryota; kingdom Viridiplantae; phylum Streptophyta; class Magnoliopsida; order Proteales; family Proteaceae; genus Hakea; species Hakea prostrata. Next base: position 57,109,735 of record NC_142602.1, read on the forward strand.
TTCTTATGTATGATGAGATATCAGTTGTGTATAATATGACTGAATTGGCATGTGACTGATTAGGTATGATTTGAGATTGGGGAATGTCCTATTGGCGTTTCTGTCCTTGGACATTAGTGGAAATAGTATGGGATATTTTTTATGGTGCCCTTTGATGCTATCCCAGGTTATTGGTTGTCATACCTAGGACTTGTCTAGCAGTGTATGGCTAGGAATACTGTAATATCCAGCCCTATTCTAACCCTGATCCTAACCCGGATCCACTGTTGTATTTAGGTCCGAAGACCCGAAGCGGTGGTAGAAGAGACTTATGGACCCTTTTGATTGATAATTATGAGTCGGAGACCGAGCCCATGGACATTGACGATGATACCCCTTGCTTGAGTACATTGTCGGTGTTTAATGAAAGTTTGCACATCGGAGATGAATGATTTAGTTGAAGTACCTAATGACCTCCCTTGCACAATCCAAAGGTATTCCCCGAAACTAGACTTCTTGATTGAATTGTAGAAGAAAACCCCACTCAATTTGACCTTATATAGCCTTCCAAAACCCTATGTGAAGTTGCTGAACTAAACTTGACTTTTCTGTTGATTTATATTTTGGTCAATCCTCTTTGGTCGATGCCATTGACCAAGGACCATCGACCAAAGTTTCCCAGTTAGCCAAGTTAATGATTCTTTGGAATATTCCCTATTCTATTTATACTAGCCTCGTGTTTTGAGCCCTATTGCAATCATTTTCACTCCTGAGAACGTGGGGGGGAGCTTCCCAAAGCAACTCCTAGGCATTTGTGAAGGATACTCCACCAAAACTCATTGTTAATCATTGTTTCTTGTCTCCATCTACAACTACAAGGTATGATTCATCATTCCACTCTCTATTCTATCTTTTTCTACTCTTTTCTTTCCCTCTTTTGCTGTTGAGACCTTGGAGATGGTGCTGCAACCTTGCAACCATCACTCCAAGTGTCCACCCTTGCTTAACCTATGATACTCTTAACTATCTATTGATGCTATGCCTCCATCTCAACCCTAGCATATACATTCTTTGATTTTCCTCTTAACATCATGCCATTTTGTACAAAACTGAGTGGTATAGTATGCTATGTACATGTTTATCACTAGCATATGATTCTAATCGAATTTTTATAAGTTCCCTTAGCTAATGCATGCCTTTTCAATGTCAATGCAATCAATTCCAATTCATGCTATGATGCTTGTCTCTTGAACTTGGTAGCTCAATTTGGGGCTTTCTATTTAGACTGTTGGATGATGTTAGTTCCTTGATTTGTAGTGTCCTCATACTGTTCTTAAGCATTCCTCCAAATTCTGGATTGATCCGAACCCCGGAAAACCAATTTCTGATCAAAACCCCCAAAATCCACTTTTCTGTCCCGAAGAAGTTTTGGTTGATCCTCTTTGGTCGATGCCATCGACCAAGGACCATCGACCAAAGTTGTTGCTGATAGCAACCTTAGCTAGTTTTGACCCGTTTAACAACCGATCTTCCCGATTTCTTCTCTAACTTATTATTAATGTTTGTTTAGGGTCTTAACATTTCTTTTGGACCATTCCTCGATAATTCTCAATTCATCATCAACTCAACCTACGGTAAGGATGGTTATCTCCATAAACATATAGGCCATAAACTTATGAGTTGTGCTTATACTTACAGAACATAGTCTCTTGATTGCTTTTAATTATTATAAAACTGTTATACATGTGTTGGGACAGTAGTATTGTAATTCATATACTCTTTTCATGTTAAATTATTATTCTTGATTACTTATGTCTATGATAATTCATTTTAATATCATGATTTAACTTTTATTATGAAGATGTATTGGATGCATGAGAAGTGATGAACTTGAATATGTGATTGCCTACGTATAACTTGGGATTGGGGAGTGTCCTATTGACACTTCTGTCCTTGGGCATCGGAGGAAATAGTATGGGATGTTCTCCGAAGGTGCCTATCGACAATTTCCCGGGTTATTGGATGACATACTTAGGATTGTCTAGTTGTGTGGCTAGGATTGTCCTTGTCGTGTCAGACCCGAATCGGAAGGGCATTGAGACCAAACGACCCGTGGTAGTGTATGGTTTGATGGGCGCTCTAGGCCGGTAACCAATCCGGTAGGGGACATAAACCATGCTACGGATACCCGAAAGGGGCCATTTATTGGTAGGGTTGCAAATAGCTAGACTTGGGCTCACGGGCGCTCAAGACCGGTAACCAACTCGTGAGAGGACGTGAGAGCTTCCCGTTTACTATTTGTGGATGACCAATAGGGTTGATGAGTCCGTAATCTGGGATTACGCTGACTCTAGTGTGAAGGATACCGGAAAGGATCGCCAGGGGAGAGGAATGGACGTATCTGGATCTGACTTGATACGACTGAGTAGATGACTTGCATTGGGCTAGGTTTTCTGTGACATGCACCAGTATTTATACCAACAGTGATGTGAGAGAGCAGTGACCGATTCCCCTACCATTGTTTTGAGATGACTTTACCCAATTACCACGACATTCCCAAGATACGGAACAGGTTGAGGGAGAGTGACTGACAACCCAAAGAAGTACGGTGCTATGACTTAAAGCATGTCTACCATAGAGACTAGCATTCGTAGAGTTAGAATCATATTTGTATCATATGTTTCATATCACATTGCATTATGTTATGTTTTATATATGTATGATTTTAAATTATGGAATAACTACCTTGCTGAGTTCTTCGAACTCATTCCTTTTGTGCAAATGTTGTTAGATTATCCTGCAGGTACCGACGACTTGGATGGCACCTTCTTTGAGACGGAATTTGATCTCGCATACTACCCTCCGGGTGATAGCTTCAGTGAAGATCAGAGTTTTGGTGCCAAAGAGGATTATTCTTCGTACCAGGGTTAGCCCCACGATAGTGCGGGAGCGGCAGAGCTGGGCCTTCTTCATCCACACCTATGAGGAGACGATCATTAGGATAGAAGAAACCCTAGTCTAGTGCCCCATTTCCTTGGTTTATTATGGAACAATTGGATATGTAATTAACTTTCTTTGGATTATCTTTTGAAACATGGGATTGTAACTAACTTGATTATTACTTCATTTCCGCTGCTTTAAGAGAGTGATTTTCACTTATTCTGTCATCTTTTTGATCAAACTTATACATTGACTTTATCTATTTTCTACACTCTTATTTATTGAATCTTATATTATTCATGATATCTATTATTAGTTGCTTTTACATTGATTATCATTGTTCATGATTGTGTTATCGCGTATGTGGGAGGCATGGTCCCTCGATTCTTGATCCTTGGACTATGGATCACATTCTCGGGTATGCCAGATAGGGTACCGGCTGGGTGGATGTGACAAATACCCTATTATATCATACCCGATTCGGAAGGGTATTGAGACCGTGTAACCCGTGGTAGCAATGGGGATTCATGGGCAATCGAGACCGATGAGTTATATCCATAAGAGGACATGAATCACATGTGGGGGTCATTCATTGGTAGGGTCGCATTTAGTAGACTTGGGCTCATGAGCGCACGAGACCGGTGAGTTATATCTGTGAGAGGACATGAGAGCTTCCCATCTATTATTTGTGGATGACCAATAGGGTTGATGAGTCCATAGTCCGAGAGGGAATACGCTGACTCTAGTGAGAAGGATACCGGAAAGGATCCCGAGCGGGGAGGAATGGAAGTATTTGACTCAGAGTTGATATAACTAAGTAGATGACTTACATTTGGCTAGGCTTTACCTTGACATGCGCCAATACTTAGACCAAACGGTAATGAAGAGTGGTGACCTAAACCCTAGCCATAGAATGTCCGAGAGGGATGCAGGACCCATTACCAACCAATGCTGAGTGAATTGAGACCTTCCCAAAGAAGTATGGTGCTACGACTTAAAGCATGTCTACCATAGAGACCAACATACATAGAGTTATATTCATTCATGCATCGTTTGTCTCATAGCATATTGCATCATGCTATATTTTTGTTATTATGTTATTTATGTTGTTTTGGAATAACTTGCTTTGCTGAGTTCTCTTGAACTCACTCCTTTCGTGCAAATATCTTTTGTTAGATTATTCTATAGGTGTTGATGACTATGACGGCCAGTACGAGGAAGCACAAACCGATGAAGCATACTTCACTCAAGGTGCTAGTAGTTACAAAGATTACGGTGATGATCCCTTATGTGATCATGCTGCGTACCAGGATTAGCCCAACCTTGGGGTGGAAGCGGTCATGCTTAATTTCTGAAGTTTATGTTTATGAAGACATTCTTTATAAAGTAGAAGAAACCCTAGTCTAGTTTGATTACTTATTTCTTTCCTTTCTTTTGAAAATCAATTATAATCTTTTCTTTTAGTTTCAAGCTACATTTCCGTTGTAGTTGTGGAGTGACTTTTCCGCCTCACTCTACTTTTGATTACTATATATATACATTGGTATCATTTCCGCACTCTAATGTTATTTTGTTATATTGCTTTGATCTTCTAAACAATATTGATAACCTTAATTTAGTCTTGTTCTTGATTATATTATTGTGAATGTGGGAGGTTGATTTCCTCAATACTGATCTTCGGGGCTATGGATCACACACTCGGGTATGCCAGATAGGGTACCGGCTGGGTGGATGTGACACCCAACCAATCCTTGATTTTGGCCCTGATTTTGTAACAACCCCTGTATTTCTAACCCGGGATCCGTATTGCAGGTCCAAGAACCCGAAGGTCTAGCCGGGTAAATTTTTGGAGTGTCCGGATAGAAGTCCATGATCCATACCTTGAACCCATGGATCTGGATTCTCTTGTTGAAGAGCCTGCCTTGCTTGGTAGTTGGACCTCTGGAAGGCAAGTGATGTTTGGAGATATCCGGAATAAAGGTAAGACCTCCCCCATGTGTTGATTAGGGTTAGGTTGTACTTGGACTTCAACCCCCTGAGCAAAGCACCCTTGTATAGCAATATACTAGGGGGCGGTTGCTAGTGGCAGTTGATTGGACCAAGCGACCACCTGGTCCTGGTTGCAGGGCTTTGCCCTATTTTAAACCCAGACTTCTATAAATAGCAACCCTCATTTATTATATGAATGTTATATTTGGGATTGCTGTTTTTTGTGGTTACACGGCAGTGGAGACGTGCTGCAAGGTGATTTGAAGTGCTATTAGTGACCTAGAAGCTCTCTTGTCTTTTCTAGCTAATCTGGTTAAGGTAAGTGAGTCCCTATTCACTCATTCTCTACCCTTGGCTATGATTAAAGTAGATTTGTTTTCCTCTTTGGTTGTTCATAATCCTCTTATTACAGTACCTACTTTTTTAATGCTCTTGATGAAATCAGGTCCGAAAACGAAACCCTACTTTCGTGAAAAGGATTGATCTAATCAAGGGGAGGATTCTAGGTAACCAAATTGGCGTCAATTGTTAGGTTTCGTATCACCCTTGGTTGTGGGAGTGTTAGGTTTGAAATTCGGACTATGAACATCCAAAAATCCGATTGAAATCGGATGATCAGAAGCTTGAGTTTCGGATTGAAACTCTCTGTTTTTTGTCACATCCTCCCAGCCGGTACCCTATCTGGCATACCCGAGAGTGTGATCCACAGCCCGAAGATCAGGTATCGAGTAATCAACCTCCCACATAAACAATAACATAATCATGAACAATAATAATCGATGTGCGAAAGATAAACCATAGATCCAAATAAGGAAAGAATGAATCATATATAAATCAGAGTACTAAATATAATCAGAGTATCTAAATCAGATAAGTAAAGTGAGGCGAAATCCCACTCTACAACAAGCGGAAAAGTAGTTCGAAAAGAGAATAAACATGATAGAATCTAATCCCAATAGCAGGTACAATAGGTAACTAAATTGTTCTCAATCTTATAGACAATATCCCTATAAGTATAAATCTCATAAAAGTCACAAGGGCGCTTCCACTCTATGGTCGGACTAAGCATCGTACGGAGCATAACCACTCGCGGGATCTTCAGTGTAATAGTCGTAACAGCAATCACCTTCCTGGAGATATGCCTCTTCTCCTTGCGCTTCTTCATACGAGCCGTCATGATATTCGAACCCTGTAGAATAGTCTAACAAACATTGTACAATAAAGGAATGAGTTTCAAAGAAACTCAGTTTGGCAGTTAAATCCATAATAACATAAATGGCAGGATTACAAAACAAACATAGATGCAATATGCTATGAGACAAACAATGAATGTATGAATCTAACTCTATATATGCTGGTCTCTATTGGCAGACATGCTTTAAGTCATAGCACCGTACTTCTTTAGGAAAGTCTCAATCACTCATCATCAGTTGGTAATGGGTCCGGCATCCCTCGGGACATTCCATGGCTGGGGGTATAGGTCACCACTCTCTCACATCACCATTGGTCTAAGTACCGGCGCATGTCAGGGTTAAGCCTAGCCAAATGCAAGTCTTCTACTTAGTTGCATCAAGTCAGATCCAGATACGTCCATTCCTCGTCCTTGACGATCCTTTCCGGTATCCTTCACACTAGAGTCCTCATAGTCCCTGACTACGGACTCATCAACCCTATTGGTTATCCACATATGGTAAACGGGAAGCTCTCACGTCCCCTCACGGGTTGGTTACTGGTCTTGAGCGCCCGTGAGCCCAAGTCTAACCATATGCAACCCTACCAATAAATGGCCCCCACAATGTGATTCCTGTCCTCTCACGGGTTGGTTATCGGTCTTGAACGCCCATGAATCCCCATTGCTACCACGGGTCGTTCGGTCTCAATACCCCTCCGATTAGGGTCTGACATAACGGGACATCCTAGCCCAACACTACTAGACAGTCCTAGATATGTCATCCAACAGTTTAGGAAGGTGTCCAGAGGGCATCTCCGGAAACATCCCATAATATTCCCGTAGTAGTCCAAGGACAGAAGTCATACATACTTAAGCATACACAAGCATCAATTCATAACATCACATATATGGTAACTTCATATATGGAAAGAAATCAATAATTACAATCAACTTGTATATAACTGGTAAGTAAATGATACATGAGTCAATTCAATATAAATAAGTAATGCTACTGATATCAAGACAATACCACAGTAGTATAACATTATAAGAATCTAATTAAAGAAATAAATTAACAAGATTCAAATATAGAAACTAAGATATGCAATTTATGTTGTTAAAGAAGTAACCATCCTTACCTTTTATAACTTGCAAAGGAATCCTAAGAAATCAAGTAAGATCTTGACAAACTTGAGAAGAAGGTCCTAAACAAGTGTATACAACATATTAGGAAAGATCCCTAACAGAAAAGATACCAAAACATCCAAAACAGACCAATTCTGGAGTTGCTGTACTCATTGGTCGATTGGATTGGTCTATCTCTTGATCGACCAATCAGTCGACCAATGAAGACAGTAGCCTACAAAATCAGAGTTTTAAGATATAAAATCCGAATTTGGTGGTTCAAAAGGGTACTAATCAAGGGGTAAACTACATTAGTAGTATCCTAACATATAGGGGACCTCAAAACACTAATTGAATCAAGTCTTCAAGATACAAATTAGGAAACAAAAAGTTACCATAATTAGATCAATCATGGTTCTTGAAGAATTCAAGATAGAAATCATAGACAAGAACAATAGGAGAATGAATCATTGATTCAGATAAAGATATCATGGAAGGCATACTTAGATCTTCAAGAAAATAGACCTAAGAGCATAAATCTAAATAAGGAAACAAAACCTACCATATATGTAACTATCATGATTCATGAAGAAAGCATGGTATGGTGGAAGAGAAACAACTAGAGATTGATAGATCATGGATCATGAAAAGAAAACACAGCAATTGACTACTAACATGATCAATATAGTAGATCTAAGAAGATCAGAATTCAAATCAAAAGATGAACAAAGACAAGATCATGATTTGATCATGATTCCTTCAAAAGCTTGCAATGATCATGGTTAAGATCATTGCATTAGCCATTAATCCTTAGGAAGAACATGAGAGACAAGTCCAGAGATGTTTGCAACAGAGAATGCAGCATCTCCTCTACTGTCTCAACTCAAAAAGGAAAGAAAAACAGAGATGGAGGAGAAGAAGAGAGTGTAGACATACCTTTGATGCAAAAGGAAGAGTTTTGACGAAGATCCGTTAAGAAAAACACCAAGGATGCAAGGGAGATGACTTGCAGAGGTCTTTGGTTCGTTCCAAAGAGTTTGGAGGTAGAAAATACGAAGTAGACTCGAGATTGGACTTAAATAGAGCAAGCAAGACCTAATTGCCAAAGACAGAACCCATTGGTCGAGTGGATTGGTCGAGTGGATTGGTCGACTGGTCCAGTCGACCAATCAGTTCAGCAACTCCTAAACAGGGAATTGAAGACCCAGATCAAATTCAATCCTAAAGGGGTTTTGCACACATATCAAGTGACTTACCTAATAGGTAGAAATGCCTTCAAACCATGATAGAGAGCACTCCAAGTCCATCAACTAATCCAATCTTCATCAAGATTCAGTTTCCATAAATAGAACTTCATCATCAACTCTCATGGATTCAAAGCCAGACACCAAGTCCTCCACTGGGATGGCCCAAAGCTGACTTCTTACTTTACTTCGGGTCACTGGACCTACAAATAACAAGGTTTCCGGGTCAAGGTTAGGGCTGGGTTTTACATTTGGGGCGGTCACTAATGGTGGTCGCTCAACCTAAGCGACCGGCTGGTTTCCAGAGAGCAACTAACTTCTGGCTTTTGTCCGATTTGATTCATTCGACTTACATATTATTGTAACCTTGTTTATAGGTGTCCTCTGTTTCCAATAAAAGTCTTATAATTGTTTCTGGTTTGCAATCAAGAGAATTTCTACTTATTTACAGGTAAGGACATACAACCTCATCTTTATGAAATGACTTGAACACGCTAGTCCAGTGTCTTTCAATATTGTTCTTTTATTTTAAATACTGTTGTAACCATGAATAGCATGCTGATCTTATTATATGCTTGCTATTTGTATTGTCTTTACATATGCTTTGTCAATTATCAATGTGGTATGATGATGATGGTGGTTTGTGGTTCTGATGGAAAGGGTATTCCATTGGGATATCTTGGCTTGAGATATCAGAGGGTTGTGGTATAGGACACATGCTTGCTGATGTCTTCAGCACCATCATAACTACTGGATGACATACCTTAGATAGAGTCTATAGTTGCATGGCTAGGTACCCCACCTACTACTACCCTTTTGGTTAGGGAATTGAAGCCGGATGACCCATGACGACGGTGATGTGACTCTATTTCATCCTATAGCGGTAACCAGTCCGTGCGGAGACTTAGTGGTCCATTGTTGGTCATACAATGGTAGGGTTGCATATGTTAGGGTTGGGATCATGGACTTCCAAGGAGCAGACCGGGTGTCGTGAGGAGTCATGAGAGCTTTCCACCCCAACAATATTTGGATGACCATAGGGGTATGGAATGGAGTCCAATAGCGGTATTCAGTCCATGAGGGTTCTCATTCCTAGGTTGTGAAGGATACTGAACCGAGTTGGTTGGTGCCATAGGGGATGTATTTGGACTTCATGTAGTATGTCACTATTATGACTTGCATTGGATTAGAAACCTCGACATGCGCCAGTACTCATGCCAATGGTCGTGGTGAGAGAGTGTTGACTTAACCCCAACCATGGTTTGAGAGCCAGGTGTGGACTTACCCTTTTTCCCAGGATCCCTATAGAGGTAGCCAGACCTTGCCAGATCAGAGTGATTAGACCTACCCAGAGGAGGGCTGGTGTATATCTTAAAGCATGTCAACTATTAGAGACTTGCACAGTTAGATCTTAGCGGTATTCATACTTTTGAATTTCATACATATCATATATTCATTTCTCATGGTGTTGACATATGGATGAGAATTATTGTTGTTCTTACTGAGTTCGTCAGAGCTCATTCATTTATTTTTCTATGTTATATTAGCCTGTACAGATGGAGGATATACGCTGGAAGATGGATTGGTTTCCCATGAAGGAGCCTTCTCGTATGAAGAGGATGTGGCACCGGCAATGAGAAATGGAGATAGCCTGTGCTCCTGCGAGTGCATGGAGTGCGCTTATAGCACCCAATGATGGGCGGAGGAGACAAGTTGTTAGGCAGTTTGCCCATCACATGGAGAAGAATTGGAGAACCCCTTTTCTTGATAAACATGAGAAACATTTTCTAGATTTAGAGAAAGAAATTGGAAAAAAGATCATTTAATTCATTTTGATTGCTTCCGCTGAACTTATATTCTTTTTGATCATTTATTTCTTTCCTTGATTATTTTATTGGAGTATTTGGGCTCTTGTAACCCTTTTATTTAATATTGAACTTATTATTGTTCATTATTATCTTTACTTGCATTTATTATTACTGATGGGTAAGACCGTGGATCCTGTGACGGATCACTCCCACGGGTTGTCGGGCGGGTAACCGAGACCGGCGGGTGGGGTGTGACAGATTTTGACCCTGATTCTAGCCCTGATCTTGGCCCTAATTCTAGCCCTAATCTTGGCCTTGATTTGGCCCTAATCCTGGCCCTGATTATGGCCCTAATCTTGGCCCTGATCTAGGCCCATGATTTTTGCCCTAATCTTGGCCCTGATTTGAGTTTGAACCCTCCACCCATATTGTCACATCCACCCAGCCGGTACCCTATCTGGCATACTCGGGAATGTGATCCACAGTCTAAGGATCAAGAATCGAGGGACCATGCCTCCCACATACACGATAACATAATCATGAACAACAATAATCAAGTAAAAGCAACTAATATTAAATATCATGAATAAGATAAGATTCAATAAATCAGACTGCAGAAAACAGATAATGTCAGAGTATAAATGTGATCATAAAGATATGAGAATATGTGATAATCACTCTCTCTCAAAGCAACGGAAAAGAAGTATAATTAAGTTAGTTACAACTCCAAGTATCAAAAGATAATCCAAGGCAAGTTAATTACATATTCAATTGTTCCGTAAATAAACCAGGGAAATGGGGCACTAGACTAGGGTTTCTTTTATCCTAATGATCGTCTCCTCAATGGTATGGATGAAGAAAGCCCAGCTCTGCCGCTCCCGCACTATCGTGGGGCTAACCCTGGTGCGAATAGTAATCCTCTTCGGTACCAACACTCTGATCTTCACCGAAGATACCACCAGCGGGTAGTATGCGGGATCAAAGTCCGTCTCGAAGGAGGTGCCATCATAATCTTCGGTACCTGTAGGATAATCTAAAAACATTTGTACAAAAGGAATGAGTTCGAAGAACTCAGCAAGGTAGTTATTCCATAATTAAAATCATACATATACAAAACATAACATAATGCAATGTGAGATGAAACGTATGATGCAGATATGATTCTAACTCTATGAATGCTAGTCTCTAGGGTATACATGCTTTAAGTCATAGCACCGTACTTCTTTGGGTTGTCAATCACTCTCCCTCAACCTGTTCCGTATCTTGGGAATGCCGTGGTAATTGGGTAAAGTCATCTCAAAACCATGGTAGGGGAATCGGTCACCGCTCTCTCACATCACCGTTTGGTATAAGTACTAGCGCATGTCACAGAAAACCTAGCCCAATGCAAGTCATCTATTCAGTCTTATCAAGTCAGATCCAGATACATCCATTCCTCGCCCCTGGCGATCCTTTCCGGTATCCTTCACACTAGAGTCAGCGTAATCCCAGATTACGGACTCATCAACCCTATTGGTCATCCACAAATAGTAAACGGGAAGCTCTCACGTCCTCTCAGGGCTTGGTTACCGGTCTTGAGCGCCCGTGAGCCCAAGTCTAGCTATTTGCAACCCTACCAATAAATGGCCCCTTTCGGGTATTCGTAGCATGGTTTATGTCCCCTACCGGATTGGTTACCGGCCTAAAGCACCCATCAAACCATACACTACCACAGGTCGTTTGGTCTCAATGCCCTTCCGATTCGGGTCTGACACGACAAAGACAATCCTAGCCACACAACTAGACAAGCCTAAGTATGTCATCCAATAACCCGGGAAAGTGTCGATAGGCACCTTCGGAGAACATCCCATACTATTCCCTCCGATGCCCAAGGACAGAAGTGTCAATAGGACACTCCCCAATCCCAAGTTATACGTAGGCAATCACATATTCAAGTTCATCACTTCTCATGCATCCAATACATCTTCATAATAAAAATTAAATCATGATATTGAAATGAATTATCATAAACATAAGTAATCAAGAATAATAATTTAACATGACAAGAGTATATGAATTGCAATACTACTGTCCTAACACATGTATAACAGTATTATAATAATTAAATGCAATCAAGAGATTCTATTCTTTAAGCATGAACACAATTCATAAGTTGATGGCCTATAAGTTTATGGAGATAACCATCCTTACCTTAGATTGAGTTGATGATGAATGGGGAATTACCAAGAAATGGTCCAAAAGAAATGTTAAGACCCTAAACAAACATTAATAATAAGTTAGAGAAGAAATCGGGAAGATCGGATGATAAACAGGTCAAAACTGGCTAAGGTTGCTGTCAGCAACAACTTTGGTCGATCGCATCGACCAAAGAGGATCGACCAAAACTTCTTCGGGACAGAAAAGTGGATTTTGGGGGTTTTGATCCGAAATTGGTTTTCCGGGATTCGGATCAATCTGAAACTTGGAGGAATGCTTAAGAACAGTATGAGGACACTACAAATCAAGAAATTAACATAATCCAATGGTCTAAATAGAAAGCCCCAAATTGAGCTATCAAGTTCAAAAGACAAGCATCATGGCATGAGTTGGAATTGATTGCATTGTCATAGAAAATGCATGCATTAGCTAGGAGAACTTATAGAAATTCGATTGGAATCATATGCTAGTGATAAACATGTACATAGCATATCATACAACTCAGTTTTGTACAAAATGTCATGATGTTAAGAGGAAAATCAAAGAATACATATGCTAGGCTTGAGATGGGGGCATAGCATTAATAGATGGCTAAGAGAATCATAGGTTAAGCATGAGTGGACACTGGGAGTGATGGTTGCAAGGTTGCAGCACCATCTCCAATGTCTCAACAGCAAGAGAGGAATAGAAAAGAATAGAAAAAGGTAGAATAGAGAGTGGAATGATGAATCATACCTTGTAGTTGTAGATGGAGACAAGAATCAATGATTAACAATGACTTTTGGTGGAGTATCCTTCACATATGCCTAGGAGTTGCTTTGGGAAGCTCCCCCCACGTTCTTAGGAGTGAAAATGATTGCAATAGGGCTCAAAACTCAAGGCTAGTATAAATAGATTAGGGAATATTCCATAGAATCATTAACTTGGCTGACTGGGAGACTTTGGTTGATGGTCCTTGGTCGATGGCATCGACCAAAGAGGATCGACCAAAATATTTCTCAGCAGAAAAACAGGTATATGTTAGCAACTTCAAGTAGGGATTTGAAAGGCTATACAAAGTCAAATTGAGTGAGGTTTTCTTCTACAATTCAATCAAGAAGTCTAGTTTTGGGGAATACCTTCGGATTGTGCACAGGAGGTCATTAGGTACTTCAACTAAATCAATCTTCTCCGATGCGCAGACTTTTATTAAACATCAACAATGTACTCAAGCAAGGGGTGTCATCGTCAATGTCCATGGGCTCGGTCTCCGAATCATAATTATCAATCAAAAGGGTCCATAAGTCTCTTCTACCACCGCTTCGAGTCTTCGAGCCTAAATACAATAGTGGATCCGGGTTAGGGCCAGGGTTAGAATAGGGCTGGATATTACACATATGGAGAAGAATTAATTTTAATCCACATGGGTGAATACTTGACACATGTCAAATTTTAAAAACATGATCATATTTTGTAGAAAATTAATAAAAATAAATTATATCCTCATTACTAATGTAGAAAGCATCCATCTGATTTTGGCCCTGATTCTGACCCTAATTTTAGTTCTAGTCTTAATGTTAATTTGACCCTGATCATGTACTAGATTTTTACCCTAATCTTTATATTAACATTGATATAACTATAAGTCTCGATTTTGACCTTCAGTCATTTTGATTATATTAAACTATGAGTTCACTTTTTTATTGTATTTTTATTTGTCGAACTAAGTCATTTTTAATTCCCAAAAAACATTGACTTTTTTTTTGGGACTAAGGCGAGATAATATATTATAATAATAAAAACTAGTATATAGATAATTAATATTTAACAAATCTCCACCCCAACTTCTTATCATGAATATTGACATCTTTCTTTTGCCTCCAATGTGATATTTCAAAAAAACCTATTAAGGACAGATAGTTGTGTTTGTAACTAAAATGTCATTTTTTTTAACTACGAAAAAAATACGAATACTAAATTATTGTTGATTTACTTATTAACATGGTTTTGAATATTGATTTTTTTTTTTTTTTTGTTGAATAAGGATATCTCTGGGAGAGGTTTTCAATTGCCATCACAAAAGTAATGGGAGAGGTTTTCAATTTCAATCACCAAAGCAATGGTAGACTTTCAAAGCTCAATATAAAATTATGGAGTACGAATTTATTTATGTTTAAAGGAACACTATCAATTTATTGACTATTTTATCATTTTGTAGGAGTTTGAATCATCTTATATTTCCATGAATCTTATTTTTAGTTTACTTGAGATACTTTTATGTATTTTATTTTATTTATTTATTTTATGAATTTACATTTAATATTTTAGGTCCAAGGATAGACCAATTAAGACTAGGGACAAGGTCAATCAGGGCCAGGGAGTAGGGATAGGGCTAATTATAACTCAGGGATAGGGCCAATCAGGGCCAACCCATATCTACCCGGCCCAATTAGGGCCAATCAGGGCGGAAATGGGTTTGGCTTGGCCCTGTAGGGCTTAGGGCTAGGGACAATAATCATTGGCCCTGATTAGGGTTAGGGAGGGAATGAACTTATATTAGAACATATAGGGCTAGGCTTGGGATTGCAAAAGCCCGGCCCAGCCCGGCCCTGTCGCAGCCTTAACCCACACTCAAAATTACAAGTTACCCACATTTACATTTTTAGTTAAGTGGACATGTAAAATGATCAAAGTACCCTTACTTGCATTCAATTCATTTAAAATGACCAATCTATCCTCATTAAAATTCTCTCCCAGCCAAACCTTAGGTGGTCCCTTCACCCATCTTCTACCTCCACCTCACAGGAACACCACGGCAGAAACTGTCCTTAAAATCCCCCCCCCCCTTTCTCTCTCACCAATCCAACCAAAGAAGAGCTGTCCAGCGAGTATGCCACACAGGGCCACGCCATTTACGGCGTCCACAACATCTGGGGGTAAATTCTTTCTTTGCTCAATTGACCTCGCATGGTTGGGTACCTTAGCTGCGACGTCACTAACGAGAATGGTCAGCTTCTCTACAATCTCTTCATGGAGTATATCTTTTGTGGCACCCTCATTAAGGCAATTCGACAGCAAGATGGTGGGCTTCACGAATCTTCGACATATCTTACACGCGAGCGATTCATGAAGAGTAGGATTACCTACACTCTCATGGTCTCGTGCATTGTGATATTAAGGGTTGGAATATCTTGGTTGGGGAAGATGGAACCAAAATTGTTGACTTGGGTTGCACGAGATGGGTCGGGAAAAAGCCTTCAGCGATTCCGATTGCAGAGACCCCTGTTTTCATGGCACCTGAAGTGGCTCAAGGTGATGAACATAGTGTCTCTGCTGATGTTTGGACTCTTGGGTGTACCGTAATTGAAGTCGCAACAGGAAGTACTTCATGGCCAGACGTTGCAGACCCAGTTTCTGCGCTTCATAGGATCGCAGGGATTTTTCGGCAGGGACAGTTTCGACTTTGTTGGTCCGATGAGGTATGGGTAGAAGATGGTGCTTAAAGGTTGGCGGTAAGAGAATTAAAATGAGGGTAGGTATTTTGGTAATTATATCATTCTTAATTGAAAACTAGCTCCTCAATCGTTATTTATTCTCCACTCTCCTCCCTATTTATTCTTCCCTCTCTTTTTTCTCATTTTTTCCCCTATTTATTAGATATTCAAAAATCAAAATATCATTTCTAATTTTACAAGAAAAAAATCTTATTAAATATTCAAAAATCAATATCATTTCTAATTAAAAAGTAACTCTTCAATACCTATTTATTATCTCCTATTTCCTCTTTCTTTTTTTTCTTTATTTTTATAAGCGTGGTTTAAGAAAATTTAGAAAAAAAATCTACTCCACAATTAAGTACTTTTTCTTTTTTTCAATTTATTTATTGTTTTATCTTTTTTTTTCTTTTTCTTTATTCTTTTTATTTGATTCTATACTCTAAGTTTCTTTATTTCTAGTGCAATTTTTCGTTATTTGATTTTGTATTGTGATTCATATTTATTCTCTTCCTTTTCTATAAATGTGTTGAGAAAATTTAGAAAAAAATCTACTCCCTAATTAGGTACTCTTTCTCTTTCTCAATTTATTTATCGTCTATCTTTTTCTCATTTTTTTTAATTCTTTTTATTTGATTTTATATTCTATATATGTTTCTTTATTTCTTCTATAATTTTTTATATTTGATTTTGTATTGTGAATAAAAATGTCTATAGTTAACTTAATAGGTAACTAACTATTGTTAGTTTGCATTTTACCTAAAAAAAAATTGGTTTACATTCTTACCGAAGAAAATCTTGGCTTGCATCTAACATTTTAGGGTTGAAGTCATGTGTATATATTTTTTTATATTATTACTTTAATTTTATCAATATTTTATAGAAAAAAATATCATTATCAATAATTTGCTTTTTTTTCAAATACGTGTGGGCCCCACAAAATATATGTGGATCTATTCTTTAATATAATAAAATAATTTAGAGGTGGGATCCCAAATGGATCTTATAATCCACACAATATGTGTGGCGAAAAAACATTAGTGCCTCCCCAACGGGAAGGTTATCTGGCTTTTATTCTTCGGTTCCTCAATATTGCATCCAGGGTCCGCCCCTACACTTAACTGAAAATGTAATTATGAGTAACTTATAATTTTGAGTGTGGATGTCATGTAATTAAAGAGGTAATAGTGGGAGATCAAGAGCTTTACTCCCTTTATGGCCGATGCCGTGAAGCACATAAGAGCCCATTACATCGCAATTTTAAGCAGGAATCAATTAAGATTTGCCCAAGCGGGGGGGAGTGCTAGTGCTAGTGTAATTATTATACATACCATCAGGGAGGATAAAAGCCAGAACTCCCCATCTGAAGTAATTGGTCATTGCCAACTGGGCAAACTTTGATTGGTCAGTACCAATTGGTCATCATGATGAATGACGTGTATAGAATACAGTAAATCATGCATAGATGGCAACACGTGTACGGTATCAGGATCTCTTGATGCCCTGTGGGATTTGAGAGAGAAAGGCACTATAAATAAGATGGCGGAAGGAGTCATGCATGGTTCAGAGAAAGCTATGGCTGAAGAAGAAGGGCGTGGTGAGTTCACAGAGGATGGAACTGTGGATCTCAAAGGAAACCCTGTCCTTAGATCAAAGACTGGTGGCTGGACTGCCTGTTCCTTCATTGTTGGTAATCTTCTCTCTCTCACTATCTCTCTCTTTGCACACACTTTTTTGTTTGCATTCTTGTTGCATCGAAGCCATCTAACTAGAAGTAGAAATAGCTGAAGAGGGATTCTTTTCAGTCAGGCAATGGTTGGTTCAGACCTGAAAATCTTAGAAGACACTGAGGGAGACAACCGGTTGGATCAAGTTCCATGCATTTCAAGGACTTGTATTTAGCTTGAGTGCTTGCTTCACCAGTGCTTAGAAATTTATATACCTCAGATTCTCAGTGATGATTTCGTCCTAAAATGAACTTTTATTTCATAGTTTTTCAGATGCCCATTACACTGAGGAATGAGAAGAACAGCATTAGATGAGTAGATGAGAGCAGATTTTACTTTTGGTTACTAAAGCATTAAATGAGTAGATGATACGTTTTGATTGCTGCGTGGTAAAACCCACCAAGTCGTCACCCATTAGCCATTTTATTTCCTTTTTCTTCTCTCCTCATTTATGTTCAGATTATTTCGATATCATCTTCTACCTACTTCCATGCATACATCTCTAGCCCTTTTATTGATTCTATGCAATTATTGTGTTCTTCAGTCGGTTAGTCACCTATCATACACAGTAAACTCTCTCGACTCTGAAGTGGGTCACAACTCACAACTAAAAATGGTTTTCTCATGATGTAATCCAGCATTGTTAAAGTGAAATAAAATCTGGAGAATAAGTTGATTGTTTCGAAGGGAAAAAAAGAAAGGCAATTAATTTAAGGCTGGTTCCTTAAATGGATTGAATATAATCTTGCATTAATTTAATTTTCATGTTTCATGCATGCAAATTAATTACTCTCCAAATTTTGGATTGAATATAATCCTGCTTTAATTTAATTTTCATGCATGCAAATTAATTACTCTCCAAATTTTCAGATATCTTTAATTACTTTTATTTTCCTTTGGTTTATTTGTTATATTAATTGCGGATTATTTTTTATTTTGACTATGGGGATTGACTGAAGTGTATGAGATATTTGAGAGGATGGCTTACTATGGAATATCATCGAATCTGGTGATTTACTTAACCACAAAGCTTCATCAGGGAACCGTTGCCTCTGTCAACAATGTTACCAATTGGAGTGGTTCCATATGGTTAACTCCAGTCCTCGGTGCCTATGTTGCTGATGCCCTTCTCGGCCGCTATTGGACTTTCATCATTGCTTCTGTCATATATGTTTCGGTACAAAATCCTTCTCTCTTCTTCATTCGACCTGTTTCAACTTTTCAAATAGTTAAATTTCAATTGAACCTGGTTAGACCGGGTTTAACCTTTAGACAGTACGGGTGGGTGAGAATCTTTATTAAGTTTGTATGTTTAACCTATTGCAGGGTATGTGTTTGCTGACCTTGGCTGTTTCACTACCAGCACTGAGGCCTCCTCCATGTCATGAAGTAGATGTACAGTTATGCAAAAAAGCGTCACCATTACAATTGGGTGTTTTCTTCTTAGCACTATATGTATTGGCAATTGGAACTGGTGGAACCAAACCCAACGTCTCCACCATTGGTGCTGATCAATTTGATAGTTTCCACCCAAAGGAGAAGACCCAGAAGATGTCCTTCTTCAATTGGTGGGTGTTTAGCATCTTCTTAGGGACACTCATCGCCACTACCTTTCTAGTGTACATTCAAGACAATGTGGGCTGGACTCTTGGTTATGGACTCCCCACGCTTGGGCTTGTCATTTCTGTGATAATCTTTCTTGCTGGTACCCGCTTCTATAGGCACAAGTTGCCTACTGGGAGTCCATTCACTAGAATGGCCAGAGTCATAGTGGCTGCCTTCAGGAAATGGAGAGTTCCTATCCCTTCTGATCCTAAACAACTATTTGAGCTTGATTTACAGGAATATGAATTATCTAAAGGGAAGTATATGATTGACTCCACAAATACCTTAAGGTTGGTAATTGATGATCTCCAAGACTTGCTCTCTTAATTAACTTATATTCTTATTTCAGTTCTAATCTTTACATGTAACATGCAGGTTCCTCAACAAGGCTTCTGTGAAAACATCTTCAAACTCACCATGGATGCTATGTCCAGTTACTCAGGTGGAGGAGACAAAGCAGATGCTGTGCATGATCCCTATTTTTATGGCAACATTTGTGCCAGGCGCCACGAATACTCTAGTCAGTACCCTTTTTCTCAAGCAAGGTGTAACCCTTGATAAGAAGATAGGGAGTTTCTCTATTCCACCTGCAAGCTTAGGCGCTTTCTTCACAATATCAATTCTTGTCTCTGTTGTGATTTACGATCGTTTCTTTGTTAGAATGATGAGAAGATGGACTAAGAATCCAAGGGGAATTACACCTCTTCAGAGAATGGGCATTGGTCTTCTCCTTCTCTTAAAAGTCATGGTAATTGCATCTCTAGTTGAGAGGAGGAGACTAAGTGTGGCTAAACAACATGGTTTGGTAGAAAATGGCGGGACAGTTCCACTATCTATATTCATCTTACTCCCTCAATTCATTCTCATAGGAACAGCTGATGCATTTTTGGAGGTGGGAAAGCTCGACTACTTTTACCATCAGGCGCCAGAGAGCATGAAGAGTTTGGGGACTTCATTTGCCATGACGAGTCTAGGGATCGGCAATTTCTTGAGCACATTCCTTGTTTCAACAGTTTCTAGGATTACAAAGAGCAAAGATGGCCAAAAAGGATGGATTCTCAATAATCTCAATGCCTCTCATTTAGACTACTACTATGCATTTCTTGTAGTACTAAACGCACTCAATTTTCTCTTCTATGCTGTGGTCACCAAGTTCCATGATTATAAAGCAGATACATCCAAACAAATCGACGGAAATGCTTAGATAAGAAAATCCCTGCAAAGAAGGAATTTGTGACTATTTAATAGTGGATTTTTTAAAATTAAATTTATAAATGTTCGAGTGCTTTGTTCATGTTTAGTAATATAATATACTTATTGCTATGGTATTTAAAAACAGAAGTCACAGTTAATTATAATTGTTGGTGCAAGAAATGTTATCTTGGCTTCAAGGTTCGCTCCAAATCCAGCTTCAGCTCCTGAGACCAGGTGAAAGTGGGCCGCCTCTGAGGACGGGAAGCCACCTCCGATGATTTGAGTTAGTCTAGGCCAGCAAATGATAAACTCCATTGAAGAGTGAAGATCCCAAGAGATGATGAAGATCATCCTCTTGAAGGGTTAGTAAGCTAAAGGAAAATGGTCGCTGGAGTGTGTAGAGCTTACCCTGTTTAAGCATGGTCAAAGATTAAATATTGGACAAGGGTCCTTTCAGCCGCTACTGCCTTACGGCGTGTAAGATTTAATAGATATCTTGTCGTCCCAAGGCTCAAGGAGATCTCAAATCGTGCGAGGCGCTGAATTTACCTAGATATCTGGTTCAAGCACATGGGTCCCACGCCACATAGATCTCTTGTAGAGGATGAGTTGGCTTGATACTCCTTAGCCGTCTAGAATCGGTCTCGAGATTATTCTTCTAGTTCAGAGATATGCGTGAATATAACATTAGCCCCCTAGTCTTAATGGCAAGCTTTCTGGCGTGAAGATTATCCTTTTCGCGCCCAGGAGATATTTTGAAATCCCGAGAAGTCTTCTTGGGAAAAAGGGAAACGACTTCCCACTAACTAGCTTTTATTCCTTCGCCAAGTTCCTAGGCACGATTGAGTATCGTATTGAATGTGCATCCAAGAACCGCAGGCCATCGAAACTGTTCGTACCTTCTTTGACGGCAAACGCATCTTCTGAAGACCTCCGTTCAACCGCCAGGTGTTATAATTATCTGTTCCTTACTAAGGACGAAGCGTCGCAATGATGAGGTGTGAAGATCGAAGGATATCCCCAAGAAATGCATTCAGTTCCCAGAAAGATGTGCCATATAAATCAGACATTCACGATCCTCCTCTGAAACTGTTCAAACTGCAATCTTTGCCATTCTTCTACACATCCTGGTGAACAAGATCGATAGCATTCACCAGTCACTGGAGAGATCCATAACCCTCTTTGTAGACGAAATGGGGAAGAAAAGTGCAAGGAAGACCAAACCCTTCTCTGGTGCCGCCCGTCCTTCTAGCCCTTCGGCGGAGAATGAAAAGGAAGAAAGAGGTGCTGACTCAGAAGTCGGCGGTCCATCCTCCGCAGTTCGACCCTCCTTCCAGTGGGATCCTCCGCTCGATTGTCCTGGTATGGCCAACACAACCTATTTGAGACTTCTTTCTTATGTAGGAAAGCGCAACTTTGAGTCTAGATTCACGCCCCTGGATTACCCCAGTCTCCTTCGTCCGTCGCACCTGACGTTGATGAAGGCTGCCTTTAGGATCCCTGAAGATTTTCGGGTTAGGCTCCCTGGACCCTGTGAAAGGGCTAATTTCTTGGCTACAGGTGAAATACCCCTATATTTTGACTCCCTTCTAGGCGGTCTGAGGCTTCCCCTATGCCCTTTTGTCAAACAGACTTTAGGATACTATGGGCTCCATCCTAGCATGCTGGCTCCAAACGGATGAAGGTATATTATTGGCTTCATAGGGTGTTGTCATCACTTCGGCATTGATTGCAGCCTAAACTTGTTCAGGAGCCTTACCTCCGTCAGAGCAGTCGGTGGAAGTCGCTGGTACAGTTTTAGCAAGCGGGGTTCATCCACACGCAAATTCATGGTTCTGGATGAGGGTACTCTGCCCCAAACCCAAAAGAGATGGAAAGAAAGGTACATAGCTTGTAAGGTCCCAACAGAATATATCTCCTGTGCCTAGCCATCCATCTCCCCACAAGATATCCAAAAGTTAAACGAGAAACCCCTCTTAGGAGACACAGAAAATCATCTTGTCGACATCTTCCTAAAAGGAGAGGGGGGGGGCCCATTCATGACCGTGAGATGGAATATGAAGCTTCCCTTCTTTTATGGGGGGTGATGACTGGTGAGATCTCAAAATCTTTTCTTCTTTCTTTTTAAGACTGAAATCTCGTTTCCATTTTCTGAGAAGTTTGTTTTTGGCAGTTCCCTCTATGCAGATAGATAGAGAGACTCTTCACCAGAGGTACAATCTTGCTCAAGCGACCGCCAGGTCTGAGCATCACGAGATCCAACATCCTCAGAGTGATTCTGCGGTCCCCACAGATTCGCATCCGCAATCAGTAACAATAATTCCAGTTGATTCAGAGTTAAAATCCTTGGAAGAAGTCCTCCAAGAAGTGAAGGAGGAGACAGGTCTTCTGGCCTCATGGGAGGAAGCTGGCCAAGAAGCTACCTCAGTTGAGGGAAGAGCGTCTCCGCCCTCCCCCAAACCGAAAATTGGTAAAGGAAAAGATCGCAAGCGATTGCTGTCCCCTCCCAAGACAAAAAACAAGGAGAAGAAGGTAAAAATCAGCTTCCTCGGGAAGAGCCCGATCAACGAACCAACAAGTACTTCTAAGAGCACCTCGCCTGGGAAAACAAGCCAGAAGAAGGTCTTCTTGGGTCCTTCCTCCAAGACCCGTAGAGCTTCTTTGAGAGAAAAGTTTCCTATGTCTCGCTCTTCAACTCCCCCAGTTTTTGGAGAAATTCCTGATGTCTCCCCCGAAGTGGGGAAGACAAATGTCCTAGATAATTTTGATGAAGCAACTCAGAGGTTCCCTGCAGTCAATGCTCCTTGGACTCTGTCCTAAGCGCCAAGATCATCCACAACACCACAGGGTCCGTCAGGCCCTCCCTCCGTTGAAAAAACTCAGATCCCAGAAGATTCAGCCAAGTCGCAAAAGTCAACTTGGGTTCCTGACTGGAACATTTCCGCGGAAGGAGGCCTTTCTGGCCAGACTGTCAAGACCAAAGAATGGTTGAAGCACGGCGTGATGCCTGATGATAAAGCAATTGCCGACAAGCTTCCCTTGCACCCCTTGTCTGCTTGTCTAGCCGAGTAAGCAACTCTCCTTTGCTATCCTAACTCTTATTTTCTCTCTTATATATCTCCATTCCCTCTTATCAGAAGTGTTTATGAAAGTGACTCTCTAACCGAGGGCTTGCTTCGCCGAAGCAAACTTCTGTCCTCCGAGGTATCCCTTCGAACTAAGATTGTCGCCGAATTGCAAAGGCAGAACGCCGCTCTGGAGTCCGAGAACAAAACCATTGTGGAAGAGAGGGATGCACTACAAAAGCAACTGAATGAGGCTAGAGAACATGTCCAGCAGTTAATTAATAGCAGTGCTCAGTGCTTGAGGCAGAGAGACGAGGTGATGAAGGAGAAGGAATCAATGGACAAGCTGAACCAGGAATTGGTGGGAAACAACCTCTCCATCGAGTCTGCAAGGTTTAAGCTTCAGTTGCGAACTCAAGAACTGGAGAGCTTTTTGGTCACATCCGAAAAAGAGAAGAAATCCTTAGAGGCCAGGCTTTCCAAAAATCAGGAGCAAAACCAGGTCTTCCAAGCCGAAATCCGGAGGTTGGTTGCTAGACTAACAGATGGAGCCAAGGAAGCAGTGGCGGCCTTCAAAAGCTCGGAGGCATATAAGAAAGAGTTGGTCAATGCCGCAGTAGCTAGCTTCGAACATGGTCTTGACGAGGCTTTTAAGCTGATGACGAATAGGTTATCAGAAGGCTCGCTGAAGGAAGTCTGTAAAGACTCCCTCTTCAACCCGGATACATGCAAATGTCGGGGATTCCAATGTTTAAACTGGATGAATACCCCATCGGGAGATGTCGCACAGCCCAGGACCAGCTCTTCGACCCCTACTCCAGAAGCCATAATGCCAGTCCCCCTCCAGCAATTGAACCGGACGGCTTTGCAATTGTAACTATCCTTGAAGACGTCTGAACAAGAGTTTTTCTTCTTTTTGGCAAAGAACTTTTTCTTTTCTGTCTTGGTACTCCTCTTTTGTGGAGTCCTTTTGAAACTTACTATTTTTTAGCAGTTTCTTCAGAGACTTTGTCAGGTCTTTGTACTTGTCAATGTTATATTATGACATTTCCTTTTTCAAGAATGAGTCTCCTTTGTTATTACAACTTAGCCCCCTAAACTTCTCGATGAAGTGGTAAAACGTTGTCCAGAGGGTAGCAAGGAGGCTATGCCGCTGAAGAGAAGGCTTCATCAAGAAGTAAGAATCATCTGCTGAGAAGCAGGAAAGATACTCGTGATGCCAAGAGGTTTTACAAGGAAAACTCATGCTAAGAAGCAAGATCATTTGTTGAGAAGCAGGCATCTGCGAGAAGCAGGAACTTCTGCTGAGAAGCAGGCATCTGTGAAAAGCAGGAACTTCCACTGAGAAGCAGGCATCTGTGAAGCTGCAGGAAATGTTTGTTGAGGAGCAGGAAAGCATCTACGAAGCTAAGGAGCTTGCAAGAAAGGAGCCTGCGAAGTTAAGGAGCTTGCAGGAAAAGCACTTACTAAGAAGCAAGACCATCTGCTAAGAAGCAGGCATCTGTGAGAAGCAGGAACTTCCGCTGAGAAGCAGGCATCTGCGAAGCTGCAGGAAATGTCTGCTGAGGAGAAAGAAATCATCTGCAAAGATAAGGAGCTTACAAGAAAGGTGCCTATGAAGCTAAGGGGCTTGAAGGAAAAGCACTTGCTAAGAAGCAAGACCATATGCTGAGAAGCAGGACCTTGGGCCACACGAAGAGTTATTTGAAAACCACAAGTTTGCAGGATGCAGGAGCGCAAGCTCTTGTCTTTCTAGCATAAATCCTTATATGCAAGCTCGTAAGGGCTCGGCAAAGAGGACACTAAAAAGCATGATGGAAGGCTAATGCTTCCTCATCCGCACATCAACATTGTTGGAATTCATACAAGAGGCACAAAGACATCTGCATTGTGGGGGTTGATAATAAAAAATACATTATCATTCTTTAACTCTGTCTCACGGCTTCATTGGTCAAAGCCTAGCCAGCAGATACCGAGAAACTGCTTTGCCTTCCATCGTCGTT
Source organism: Hakea prostrata (assembly GCF_041222555.1). Classification (NCBI taxonomy): domain Eukaryota; kingdom Viridiplantae; phylum Streptophyta; class Magnoliopsida; order Proteales; family Proteaceae; genus Hakea; species Hakea prostrata. Next base: position 57,135,254 of record NC_142602.1, read on the forward strand.
GTGCAGCGCATAGGATTCGAAATTCTTGACTTAGTTATCCAAACTGCAAACGGGGTGGAGTTAAAATGTCAGCGACAACAGCACCATTATATTAGCACCAGCCATAGGCTTATCCTCCGGGAGCTCTAAACAGGTAAACCCTTGGAAAATCTCCAACACCTCAGCGTCGTAGATCACCCGACAACTCTTGGTAGTAAGATCGCTTCCAATCTATCGCTGAGAGGGTTTGGGCTTCGGTATACATTGCTTGCATCTCCACAGCCGTGGCAACGCTAGACTCATCTTGCCGCGAAGTCCTTCTTAAAGAAATATAACCAGAGATAGATGCCATGAGAAGAAAAGCCATAAATGGTGTACATTGAACTTCAGAATTGAGAATCCCATCTGGCTCGTCAGCCATTAGGTCAACCTCAGGTCTGAAAATCAATGACCTTCAAGCTCTCTTCGTCCTCATAGTTTGCATCAAAGCCAAGGGAAATCAATTAAACTTTTTGTTGATGTTTCCCACAGACAGCGCCAAATGTTGGTGCAAGAAATATTATCTTGGCTTCAAGGTTCGCTCTAGATCCAGCTCTAGCTCCTGAGACCAAAACAAGGTGAAAGTGGGCCACCTCTGAGGACAGGAAGCCATCTCCTACAATCGAGTTAGTCTAGGCTAGCAAACGATAAACTCCATTGAAGAGTGAAGATCCCAAGAGATGATGAAGATCATCCTCTTGAAGGGTTAGTAAACTAAAGGAAAATGGTCGCTAGATTGTGTAGAGCTTACCCTGTTTAAGCATGGTCAGAGATTATATATCGGGTCCTTACCCTTTGTAGTGACTTTCGGGCAACTGTGCGAGACAAGGGTCCTTTCAGCCTCTACTGCCTTACAGCGTGTAAGATTTAACAGATATCTTGTCATCCCAAGGCTCGAGGAGATCTTAGATCATGCCAGACACTGAATTTACCCAGATATCTGGTTCAAGCATGTGGGTCCCACGCCACATAGATCTCTTGTAGAGGATGAGCTGGCTTGATACTCCTTAGCCGTCTAGAACCGGTCTCGAAATTATTCTTCTAGTTCAGAGATATCCGTGAATATAACAATAATGTTTAGATCTGACCTTAAGAAATAGATTATAACCTCAGCATACGTTGAAGCTCTCTAATTCCATGGTGGAACCATGACCCTGTCTTAGGTTAGCAGCCTTCACGTCATTATAGATCAATGTAGTAAATAATGTATTGGTAATATTGATAATAGTTTAGAAAAAAATTTGTATTCCTTTGTACAACGGTCATATTGATTACGTTTAAGTAGTTTTTTGTATTTTGTCTTGATTTGTTAAGGACATTTCTGGCAATTCACAAATGATCCTGGTTGAACTCAGGTTGCCCTAACCGCCATCTCATCACCAGCCGTCAAGGGTACATAACCAATGTTCCATAGCTGCCACCTTATCTCCAGAAAAAAAGATAATCTCTAGAGTGTGATTTTATTTCAAATGCACAAGGATCTCTTGAGTTCTGCCTTATCTCAAACACACAAGGACCCTCAGATTTCTACCTTATCTCAAACACACAATAATCATTATCAATGTAAAACCCTAGTTACCACCTTATCTACTCCACCTAACCTTACTTATGAAACTCTACTAGAGTGCAAGAGTCCTAGACTTGTGATGAACAAGGACTCTTAACTTATTTATATCAAATGTATCACAATCAAAAATAATCAAGGAGATCAAACTATTATCTTTGTAGATGTCAATTGTAGAATCACCCGAACCACTCTCTCTCTCTCTCTCTCTCTCTCTCTCTCTCTCTCTCTCTCTCTCTCTCTCTCTCTCTCTCTCTCTCTCTCTCTCTCAGCCTGGCCATGCAAGGCTTTCAACATGGCATCAGAGCTTTAGGTTCCTTCCCTACCCTACCCTTTAAATCGTTTCCCTTCCTCAATGACTTTCTCTCTATTAAGTTGGCAAAAATGAATTGTTTACTATGGAGGTCTCAAATTGTGCCTCTACTCAAGTCGTATAGACTTTATCATACTATGGATGGATCATCTCTTTGCCTACCAGCTACCATCCTTGTAGTAACCTTTAATGGTGCAATTGCTACAATTTCTAAGCAAAATCCTGAATATTACAAGTGGAATTTCCAAGATCAACTATTGATGTGCTGTCTTAACTTATCTCTAACCAAATCAGTTCATATCCAGATCATTGGATGCACCATTTCCTGCGATGTCTGGCTACAACTAGAATGTATCTATTTAGCATCTTCTTCTACTGCTGTTATGCAACTTTGCCTTCAAATTCATAATGTTAAAAGAGGTAACAACAACATTCATGGTTATCTCCTTTGAATCAAGACTAATTCTGACCAATTTGCAGTTGCGAGGAAGCCTGTCAATGATAAAGAATTAGGCCTCCATCTCTTAAATGGTTTAGGAGTCGATTACTCTCCACTTGTGACTATCATTACAACTTGCTGTTCTTCTATCACCTAAAGCGAGTTACAAGGTACGTTGTTGATGCAAAAAGTACGTTTAAAAGTTGAACTCTCTAATATTGATACATCTCAACCTATGGCCAACCTGTCCAGCACTCATACTGGTGGAGTTCGACCTCCAAAACAGCCCTATAGGGGACACTTCAATCAGTGAGCCAAACCTTTTTGTGGACGTTTCAATTCTACTCGTCCATCTTAGTCCTATTAGTCACCTTCATCTCATTCTGGAGGACATGGATCCAAAATTGTATGCTAAACCTATGATCGTCCTAGACTCAAAGCTAAGGATTGTTATTGTCACATCCACCCAGCCGGTATCCATTTACCCGAATACTCGGGAGAGTGATACATAGCCCCATAGATCAGGTCTCAAACAATCACCAACCATTCCACACAATAGTCCAATCATGAGCAAGAATAAATCAATGTTATAAATATTAATAAAGAAATATGTCAAGTAACAAGGATCTTAGAAGATCTCAAAACCAAACCAGAGTGCGGAAGTGATGACAAAACTAAAGTATTCAAACTTAAAAGAGTAAGCTAAGTCAAAATTCCAAAACTTCTAATGTTTGGCCTTATTTTCCAAATGTTTGTACACCTGCAACTTAGGATCAATATCCAGTTCGTAGTCCCATTGGCTAATGAGGCGTCATCTATCATTATTGATCGGAGCCATAATAGTGCTCCTTACTGGTATTGGGATCGTATCATGGGCTACTATCAGTTCCCATTGCTTCCTCAGCTATATAATAAATGTGAAATATCTCCGAACCAGAGCTCGAGATTTCTTCTTCACCTGCATAGTCATCTAAAACAACAAATTCAACGAAGGGTGATCTCAAAAGAACTCAGTGAGTAGTTCACAAACAAATAACCAATATCATAGTCTAAATCTCTGCATCACATAGTGCAACATGACATGTAGTGGAACGCAAAAATGCAACCATACTCTAATAGATGCTAGTCTCTAATGGTAGACACACATTAAGGTAGAACATCAGCCTCCTCTGGTAGGTCTCGTCACTCTGATCTCTCACTGATGGGTTACCGGTCTTGAGATTCCTAGTAAGGGGTAAAGACACATTGTCACATCCACCTAGCCGGTACCCTACCTAGCATACCCGAGTGTGTGATCCACAGCCTCGAAGATCCAGTATTCGAGAAAACCAACCTCCCACATTTACAATAACATAATCATGAATAAGACATAATCAATGTAACATTACATAAGCAAAGAGATCAAGATAAGATGAAGAGATTAACAATATAATTAGAGTGCGAAAAGAAATGATATCAATATAATAATCAAATGTAGAGTGTGCGAAAAATCACTCCACATAATACAACGGAATGTTAAACAAAACTAAAAGAAAAGATTACAACCGATTCTCAAAAGAAAAGAAAGAAACGAAGAATCAAACTAAACTAAGGTCTCTTCTAACTTATAAATACAACTTCTAAAAGTATATGTCTCAAAATCCAAATAGCGAGTAACTAGCACATGAGTGCAACTAATCCTGATGCGATACGTCTTCACCCATGAGTTCTTCACTTTCGTAGTCACCATAGCCACCAGCTTGGGAGTAGTACGTGTCATCGGCTTGTGCTTCATAGTACTGGCCTTCATAGTCATCAATACCTACAGGATAGTCTAACAAAGATATTTGCAAAAATGAGTGAGTTCAAAAGAACTCAGCAAAGCAAGTTATTCCATAGCAACACAAATAACATGATAACAGAACATAACAAATGCAATATGATATGAAACAGACAACTCTAACAGATGCTACTCTTTAATGGTAGACACGCATTAAGATGGAACACCAACCTCCTCTAGGAAGGTATCATCACTCTAATCTCTCACCGGTTGGTTACCGGTTTATATGTGAAATCCAGCCTAAACCATAACTTGGAAACCCATTTGTTTATAGGTCCGAAGACCCGAAGTCAAGATAGAAGGAAATTATGGACCATATCAATGGAAGACATGATGTTTGATCCAAAACCCATGGAGATTGATGATGGAGTTCCATACCTGGAAACCTTGTCGAATTGGAGAAGAAACTGCACCTTGGTGTTGAAGAGCTTGGTTGATGGACTTGAGGCCTAGTTGGACATGTTTTGGAAGGTCCCTCAATGCTAAGTAAGTCACTTGTTGAGTTGGGAGAAGCCTCATTGAAAATTTTGAGTTTTGGAGCTTCAATTCCTAGTAATGGGCTTGCTATCAGCCTGGGTCAATCATGTGGGTCGATCAGGCTGAACGACCCAGCTGAGTTACCCATAGGTAGGGGCTTTTGTGTCAAATATGGATTTTTTAGGTTTTTGATGCTATACTTATTAGAACTTCGTGGTAATCAGCCCCACTTTGTAAAGCCTCTAGAGAACTTGAAAAGCCTCTCTCAAGCCTTCACATTGGAGTTTGGAAGATCCTCTTTGAATCCTCAAGCTTTTTTGGTGAATCTTCTTTCTTAAGGTTGGTGATCACTAATACTCTCTCAATTGATCTATTCTCTTATTGATTCTTCTTATCTCTATGATTATGAAGAAGGTTTTGTATCATTGCAAAGACCTCTTCCTCAATCTCTCTAGTTGTGAGTGAATCTCCATTCACTGCAATGCTTCTATGATCTACACAACTTGATTTTAGGATGAGATCTTGTGAGATCTTCATGAATGTGTGATCATTCTATGTTTTTGATTTCTAAAGCATGTTAGATTCATTCTTATGTTAGTTTCTATCTATGATCTATTGTTCTTTTCTTTCTAGAGTGGATTCTCATTCTCTCTAGCATCTCTGTAGAATTCACGGATTGATTTCGGTAAAAACCTAGTTTTTGATAAAATTATAATTCTACTCTTTTGATCATTGTTGATGTCTAATCTATGCTAGATAGTCTTAGACTACTATTCTAGAGTTTCCCTTAAAGTTTGGAATGTTTCAAATCCCGAAAGTTGAGTTTCGGATCAAAATTTGGAGTTTCGTCCGACACAGTACATTGGTGTCGATCACCTGGGTCGATCAGCCTGAGCGACCCAATTGAGCTGTCCATAGTGTCAGTAGCTTCAAGCTTGGTTTGTTTTGATCCGTTTCACTTCCGATATTCGAGGGTTGGTTCCTAATGCTTGAACTATGTTTGTTTAGGGTTATTTGCTAACTTTGGATCTATCCTCATTCTTTCTCCGGAAATCTTCGAAGTTAATTAAGATAAGAATGGTTGTGCCCTAATAACCTAAAATGCATGCTTACTTGTATTTGATTCGGATTGCATGATCATACTATTGTTCTTACAATTTTCTTATAATTTTATTGCTGATGTAAGTACTGTAATTATAGCAAGACTTGTTTATGTAATTCAATTATTATTTTGATCATGTATGAATGGTTATTACCCTATGTATTGGTTTGTCAATTGTGCTTGTGCATGACTGATTTGGAATGTGATTACTTAAGTATAATTGGGGAATGGGGAATTTCCTTTTGACATTTCTGTCTTTGGACATCAGTGGAAGTGGTATCGGACATTTCCTATGGTGCCCCTTAATTCTTTCCCTGATTATTGGTTGACATACCTAGGGCTTGTCTAGTAGTGTTTGGATAGGATTACCCAGTTATATCAGACCCGATTTGGAAGGAAATTGAGACTGAGTAACCCGTGGCAACAATGGGGATTTGTGGGTGCTCAAGACCGGTAACCAACCCGTGAGAGGACATGAATCATATTGTGGGGGCCATTCATTGGTAGGGTTGCAGTAGGAGACTTGGGTTCATGGGTACTTAAGATTGGTAACCAACCCGTGAGAGGACATGAGAGCTTCCCGTTTACTATTTGTGGATGACCAATAGGGTTGATGAATCCGTAGTCCGAGTTAGTTGTAGCCATGGGATACCTTAACTCTAGTGGGAAATGTCACATCCACCCAACCAGTACCCTATTTGGAATACCCGAGTGTGGGATCCACAGCTCTGAAGATCAGTATCAAAGAAATCAACCTCCCACATTTACAATAATATAATCAAGAACAAGACTAAATCAATCTTATACTACATTAACAGAAAGATCAAGATATGATCCAAAGAATAGACAATATAATCAGAGTGCGGAAAAGGATACCAATAGAATAATCAAATGTAGAGTGTCACGGAAAAGTCACTCCACAATCACAGCGGAAAGTAGATCAAAAGTATAAAGAAAGATTACAACCGATTTCCAAAATAAAAGGAATAGAAAAGAAGTAATCAAAACTAAACTAGTGTCTCTTCATGCCTATAGAGAACATCTAAAGCTAAAAGTCTTAGAATCCAGATAACATGTAACTAGCACATGGGTGCAACTAATCTCCTAATACGATACTCCTTCACCTTGGAATTATTCACCGTCGTAATCACCGTAACAAACACCTTGGGTGTAGAATGCATCATCCGCTTGTGCTTCATAGTACTGGCCTTCATGTTCATTAGTACCTATAGGATATCTAACAAAGAAGTTTGCAAAAAAGGAGTGAGTTCAAAAGAACTCAGTAAGGCAGTTCATTCTATAGCAACGTAATAAAGCACGATAGCATAACAATAAAGATGCAAGATGATATGAAACATACAATGTATGTATGATCTAACTCTATGTATGCTGGTCTCTATTTGTAGACATGCTTTAAGTCAAAGCACCATACTCCTCTAGGTAAGTCTCATGTCACTCTCCCTCAACCATCTCGGTATCTTGGGTTCTCAAGTGGAAATTGGGTCCTACATCCCTCTCGGACATTCCATAGCTGGAGTTTAGGTCACCGCTCACTCACATCACCATTGGTTTGAGTATTGACGCATGTCAAGGTCAAACCTAGCCCAATGCAAGTCTTCTACTTAGTTATATCAAGTCAGAGTCAGATACTTCCATTCCTCGCCTCTCGTGATCCTTTCTAATATCCTTCTCACTAGAGTCACCGTATCCTATGGCTACAACCAACTCAGACTACAGACTCATCAACCCTATAGGTCATCCACAAATAGTAAACGGGAAGCTCTCATGTCCTCTCATGAGTTGGATACCGGTCTTGAATGCCCATGAACCCAAGTCTACTACTGCAACCCTACCAATGGATGGCCCCTCACAATGTGATCCATATCCTCTCACAGGTTGGTTACCGGTCTTGAGCGCCCACAAACCCACATTGTTGCCACTGGTTACTCTCTCAATACCCTTCCGAATTGGGTTTGATATAATAGGGACATCCTAGCTGTTGGGAAATGCCATGTCAGCATTTGCCACATCGGCCTCCAATTAGTTTTGATGATGACAAACACTATACTAATGATTCCATGTAGATGTGTTTTGTCCAGCTCACCACTACAATGAATCTCGACACAAAATGACCAGATCAAAGAATTACCGAAGAGTCAAGCTCAAGACCAACTCAAACCATCTTAGACAAAGAACCAAAGTCAAGATGAGTATCAAGACCGTTGCACAAAATCAAGTCGAAGATCAAGACTTAGGCTGAATTAGGGCTTAGGACACTCTTGCATACACATTCATGTAAATGCATCCATTATATGTAATTCATGTTACTAGAGTGACCTAGGACATGTTGGTAAGGTATACAATGCTTTGGGTTGACCAAAAAGTCCAAAAACCCAAGCCATGTCCCAGCCCCAACTCGTTCCAGCAAAACAGAGCTCAGATGGTCGACCGTCTGTTGTGTGTTTTCTGAGTTTCTCAGAAACAGAAGGCCAGACAGAATTTTCGTCTGGGCTAGTCCAAGCCAGATGGATGACCGTCTGGGCAGATAGCTGACCGTCTGGCCCTGACTTAAGTGTAACGGCTAGTTTTAAACGACTATTTCTCAACAGCTGTGTTTCAACGGATAGTTTTGAGACGGCTGAACGTCTGGGCAGATGGACGACCGTCTGGAGTAAAATCTCGCTGAAATCTTATATCCGTTGGGGAAATGGAGAGGGCATTGAATTGAGGTCTATAAAAGCCCAACCACCCCCATTTGAGATTTATTCCTCTCCCCCATCAAGCATATACTCACTCACAAGTGAAAGAGCCAATCTTTGGTGTTTTAGCACCATTACTGTCTTCCCAACTCCATTCAACTTTGAGGGATATTCCAAAGTTAATAAGCAAGTTCATTGAAGCAAAGCTTAGAGTTATTGAAGGCCATTGGAGTCTTTATTGATGCATTGTTGTTCTTGAAGCATTCATTCATTGCATCACTCACACACAAGGGGTAAAGTGTCACTCTCCTTGTTAGGTAATATCTAACACTTCTTGTATTTGAATTGGTTGTTGAATTCTAGTCTAGATTGAATAGAATTTGTTGCTTGGGTGCTCTTGCCAGTGAACAAAGATTACTTGGGTGCTCTTGCCCGTGAACAAAGATTGTAAAGGGTACTCTTGCCCCGTAACAAAGATCGTAAGGGTTTGACTCCCTACCCATCATATTAAAAGAGATTCATTAGTGGAATACTCTCTTGAGGCTAAGAGAGGAGTGGACATAGACTCGTAAAGTCGAACCACTATAAATCTCTGTGTTGTGATTGCTTGTCTTATTGAATTTCATTTAAATTATAATTTACCTTGAAATTGCAATCAAACCGAGAATTTGGTATAATCCACGAGGTACAACCTAATCACCCGCCCTCTAGGTTGCACCAACACTAGCCAAACACTGCTAGACAAGCCCTAGGTATGACAACCAATAATCAGGGAAAGAGTTAGAGGGCACCATAGGTAATGTCCTATACTAGTTCCACTGATGTCCAAGGACAAAAATGTCAAAAGGACATTTCCCATTCCCAAATCATATGTAAGCAATCACATTCCCAATTCAGTCACAACAAAGACAACTGATATTCCAATATATAGAAGATAACCATATATACATGATAAATTAAGTAAGAGAATCACTTGAATAAGATCTACTGTACTTTAAGTACTTACAACAGTATTATCATAATAAGAAAATGTAAGAACAACAGTAATCTCATGCAATTCCCAAATGAGAAACTAAGATCATGCAATCTAGGTTATTATGGAAACAACCGTCTTTACCTTAAATAGCTTCAAAGAATATTTTGGAGGAACAAGAGATTAGGTCCAAGGTTAGCAAACAACCCTAAACAAGCATAATTCAGCCATTAGGAATAAGCCCTAGAAGAATAGAGGTCAAACAAATCAAGATGGACAACAAAACCCACTAATGTCAGCTTGGGCAGCCTGCTGGGTCGATTGGTTCAGTCAACTAGGCAGTTGATCCAATGAACAGTATGCAATAGAAATCAAAATTTTGATCCGAAACTCATCTTCTGGGATTCAAAACACTCCGAAAATTCAAGGAAAACTCTAGAATAATAATCTAAGATTAACAAGCATACAGTAGACACCAACAATGATCATAAACATGACTTTCCAAATCAATCAAAAATAGGGTTTTCATAGAAAACAATCCATGGATTCAACGGAGAGGCTCGAGAGAATAAGGTTTCACTCTAGATGAATATCAGCAGTAGATTAGAGATAAGAGCTAACATGAGAATGGATCTAACATGATAGAGAAATCAAAACAATAAGATTGATCATACATTCATGAAGATATCATATGATCTCTTCTTAGAATCAACTATGTAGATCATAGATGTGTTGGAGTGAATGGGGATTCACTCACAACTATAGAGACTGTGTTTACAAGGATGCAACACCATCTTCATAATCACATAGATGAAGAACAATCAATGAAGAGTAGATCAAAGAGTAGAATAAGAGATTACGATACCTGAATGAGGAACAAAGGATGAAGAACTTGAGAATTTGCAAGTAGATCTTCCACAACACCAAGAGAGGCTTTAAGAGAGGCTTCCCATGTTCTCCATAGGTTTTAGAAACAAAAGAGGCTGAAAATCACTTAGTCTCAATAAATAGAGCATCAAAACCCTAAACAAAATATCTTAGCTAGATCTTGTCATTGTGGGTCGATTGGCTGGTCAACTGGGCACCAGTCGACCCAGGCTGATAGCAAGCCCAAGTTAGGGACTTCAAGGTCCAAACCTTATTATTTTCAAATGGGCTTCTCCCAACTCATCAAACAACTCTCCTAGCATAGAGGGGTACCTTCAAACCATGTCCATCAACCAAGCTCTTCTTCATCAAGGTGCAGTTTCTTCTCCAACTCTGAGAAAGTTTCGAAGTATGGAACCCCATCATCAATTTCCATGGGTTCTAGGTCAAACACCATGTCTTCCACTAAGATGGCCCATAGTTGCCTTCTTCCTTCACTTCAGGTCTTCGGACCTACAAACAACAGGGTTTTTGGGTTAAGGTTAGGGCTGGATTTCACATTCACCCCCCCCCCTTTCATCCTCGAAATTGAAAGAATACATGGGCTTCAAAAAAGATTAGGAAACTTCTCCTTCATGTCTTCTTCCTTCTCCCAAGAAGCTTCTTCAAGGGTGTGATTCTTCCATCGAATCTTTACCAAAGGAATGGTACAATTCTGCAACTGTTTGTCCTTCTTGTTTAGGATTTCGGCTGGCTCTTCATTGTAAGAAAGATCAGCACTAAGTCCTTTAGGTTCCCGCTATAGTATGTGTTCTAGATTCTCTATATATTTCTGAAGCATTGAAACATAAACACATTATAAACTCCAGCAAGGCCAAACGGTATGCGACGGGTCCAACCTTCTTAAGAATTTCATAAGGTCCAATGAATCAAGGGCTAAGCTTTCCTTTAACATTGAATCTCATTACACATTTCATTGGTGACACCTTTAGGAAAACTTTCTCCCCAACTTGAAATTCCAAGTAGGTTATTCTCTTATCTACATAAGATTTCTTCCTTGACTGAGAAGACTTAATCTTTCTCTTATCATATCTACCATTGCACTTGTAGCTTCAATCATTTCTGCACCTAACACTTTTCTTTCTCCAGTCTCATATCAGTACAAGGGTGTCCTACAAGTGTTTCCATACAAAGCCTTGAATGAAGCCATGCCTATTGTTGCTTGATAACTATTGTTTTAGGCAAACTCAACCAAAGCTAAGTGTTCATCCCAATTGCCGCCCATATCCACAATGCATGATCTAAGCATATCTTCCAAAATCTGAGTTGTCCGCTCAGATTGTCCATCAGATTGTGGATGATGAGCAGTACTCAAATTTAACTGGGTTCCCAAGGCTTTCTGCAAACCAATCCAAAACCTTGAGGTGAACCTAGGATCTTTGTCAGAAACAATACTCACAGACACTCCGTGCAGACGAACCACGTTGTCCACATAAAGCCTAGCTAGCTTATCCATAGTATGAGTGATCTTCATAGGAATAAAATGGGCTGATTTGGTCAACTTATCAACGATTACCCATTACCGTATCATTGCCTTTACTTGTCCGAGGCAAGCTAGTCACGAAGTCCATAGTAATGTCTTCCCACTTCCAACTAGGAACAGGAAGAGGCTGCAAAAGTCCAAATGGTGGTTGACGAATGGCCTTAACATGCTGTCAAGTTTCACACTTGGCCACAAAGTCTTCCACATTGGTCTTCAAACCAATCCACCAAAAATATTCTTTTAAATCCTTGTACATCTTAGTACTTCCTGGGTGCACTGTGAAAATTGACTGGTGTGCTTTCAAAATCTCCTTCTTAATATCATCAATAGTAGGCACACAAAATCTTCCTTAAACAACAAAGCACCATCCTTAGACATACCAAAATCAGGTTCCGACTCAGGATTCGAAGAAATTTTCTCAAATTTCTCCTTCAATTCCTAATCAGAAGCTTGCAGAGCAACAATTTTGTCTCTAAGGGTGGATCTTGTCGTTATGGAAAAAAGAACAAATTCCCAACCTTCAGGAACAAATTCCAATCCAAGTTTCAAAATCAAAACAGCAATGGTTGACTCAAAGCATTCAAATCTAACTCTTTTCTTTTTCTTTTCCTGCTAAGAGCATCGGCAACAACATTCTCTTTACCAGGGTGATATTGAATATGACAATCATAATCAGAGACCAATTCTAACCATATTCTTTGTCTCATATTTAATTCCTTTTGGGTAAAGAAGTACTTCAGACTTTTATGATCTGTGAAAATAGCAATCTTTTCACCATATAGGTAATGTCTCCAGATCTTCAAAGCAAAGACAATAGTGGCAAGCTCTAAATCATGAGTGGGATAATTCCACCCATAATCCTTCAATTGCCGAGAGGCATAAGCTACCACTTTCCCATGTTGCATCAAAACGCAACCCAAACCAATCTTCGACGCATCAGTAAAGACTGTCAAACCTCCGAAGTCATCAGGTATAGTCAAAACCGGGGCACTTGTCAATCTATCCTTCAACTCTAGAAAATTCTTTTCACAAGCATCAGTCCAAACAAACTTCTCCTCTTTTCTAGTTAACTTAGTCATAGGAGAAGCTAACCTAGAAAAGTTGTCAAAAAATCTCCTGTAGTAACCAGTCATTCCCAGAAAACTTCTTATTTTTGTCACGATCTTCGGTCTATCCCAGTCGGCAACTGCTTTCACCTTCTCAGGATCAACACAAATACCTTCAGTTGAAACCACATGGCCAAGGAATACTACCTTTAAGTGTCACATCCACCTAGCCGTACCTTACCTTGCATACCCAAGTGTGTGATCCACAGCCCCGAAGAACAAGTATCGAAGAAATCATCCTCCCACATACACAATAACATAATCATGAACAAGATATAATCAATGTGTAATAATATAAACAAGAGATCAATATAAGAAGAGAAAATGACAATATAATAAGAGTGTGGAAAGAATGATACCAATATATAATAATCAAAATGTAAAATGTGCGAAAAATCACTCCACATATCATAGCGGAAATGTAGCTCGAAAACTAAAAAGGAAAGATTACAACTGATTCTCAAAAGAGAGAGAGAAAAGAAATAATCAAACTAAACTAAGGTCTCTTCTGTCTTATAAAGTGTATCTTCATATACATAAACTAAAGAAACTAAACACAGCCGCTTCCACTCCAAGATAGGGCTAATCTTGGTACGCAGCATGATCACATGGGGGATTTTCACCATAATCTTTGTAACTGCTAGCACCTTGAGAGTAGTTTAATCATCTATATTTTGAATTTTTGAGTCATAGTGATCATGTTTAAACCCTAAAACAAAAATATGTAATCATACATTCAAGTTGTGACACCCAGCCCAAATCTAGCCCAGAAACCCAATCTGTTTTGGGTGAAGTAGGGTTTGTTTAATGTTGACTTTGAAGTTTGACCGAGATTTCAGTTTTACTATCTTTTAAAATCTTAAGAAGCCATGTCAGACCTTTCCCTTAGGTTTGATCCAATTTCCCAAAATGAGGAAGATGTCTTTGTGGGCCATCTCAGTAGAAGATATGGTGTTTGACCCAAAACCCATGGATATTGATGATGGTGTTTCCTTATGGAAACCTTTTTTGATTTGGAGTTGAACTATTTATTTGTGAAGAAGAACTTGGTTGATGGACCTAAAGCTTAGTTGGACCTAGTTTGAAGACATCCCTCCATACTAGGTAAGTAGTATGATGTGTTGAAAGAAGCCCATCCAAAAATATTGAAGTTAGGCCCATTAAATCCCTATTTTTGAATAAGCTGTCCGAGCAGTGGCATTTTGGTAAATATCTGTTTTGAAGGTTTTCAAAAGCTTTATTTCTTTTAATTTCGTGGTAAACTATTCCCATTATGTTTCTAAACCTCTAGATAGTGTGGGATCGACCTCTGAACTTCCTCTTTGGCAATCAATCAACCATTGGGGGCAGTTTGGTCAGTTTGGTGAAACCCATTCTTGAACTCTTTGTGATATGTAAAAGGGGGAACTCCATGTTTTTCACTCTCATTCTGTTTCTAAGCCTTGGGAGAACGTGGGAAGATCCCTAGAACCTCTCCTTGGAAGCCAAGGAAGATCCTCAGTATCTGTTCTAATTTCTTCATCGGTTTCTCTTCTATAAGGTTGGTATTCAATTCGTTTCTTCTTTAATTCATTATTTCTTCTCTACTTCTGATTTTCTGATCATGAGAAGGGTATTACACTGCTGTAATGACCTCTTCTTTTATTCTTTTAGCCCTAGAGTGAATTCCACAATTCACTCTATGTTCTTGAAAGCCATATGGCGATGATTCTTGAATTTGATTCCACCAAAGCTCTTAATGATACTTTACCTAATTTTCTACCTATCTTTATGATTGTGGGGGAAGGTCTCATATTATTACCATGACCTTCCCTTGTGTCCTCATGATTGAGGGGTTGATCCTTGTTATTCCTTGGACCATTGGAAACCAAAAGGGAGAGATTTTGAGGGGAAATTCTTGGGTAACTTTCATGAGAGGGTAACCAATTGGCAACCCTTCTATTTTCTATTAATTCATTGGACCCTCCCCAAAACCTTTCTTGATTGTAAATTCTTTGTCCTAAGGGTGAATCTTTTTTCTCCCTAGTCTTTCCGTGGGATACACGGATTCTTGTTAGTAAATCCCTAATTGTATGATTTGAATTCTTTCCTTTCACTTTAATTGAGAACCTTATTTTCTCTCATTGGTAGACCCTTCCTAATTCCATTCTTTATTTTGAAATACTAATGAGATATTCCTTTATCTATCTTGGGTTGTTTTTGTGAGAATTAATTATGGGTAACTCTCATGAGAGGTAACCAACTCTTATGAGAGGTAACCATATCTGAAACCCTAATGTTCTTTTATCTGTTGGAAACTCCCCAACACTTTTTCAGATTGTGCATTCTTTGTTTCTCTTTCCCTTGGGTGAATCTTGATTCGTTGTTTCTCTTTCCCTTGGGTGATATTTGTGTTAACCTAAACTTGATCACTATATTTTCTTCATGATCCATGTTTAACCTAATTAAGATTTCTAATTATTCTTTCTTCGTTCTTGTTCTTGATTGAGATCAGGAAAAAGATGATGCATCCTTGCAACCATCTATTCCATGATCTCATTCTATTCTTTGAGATCTATGATCATCATCATGATCTTAACCCTAGCTAATAGATTCTTGAAACCTTAACCCTAACCCTTGAATGATCTTTCTGGAAACCTTTTGTAACCTTCCATGTGAGCGAAACCTCATGGGTAATATTTCTATTAACCTAAACTAGATTTCCTATGATTTCTTGTTATTTTCTTGATAACAATCATTCCCTCTCTTTCCGTGATCATAACCTTTTCATGAGCTTTATGTTATGATGAAACCCTAACCTCTTTGTTACAAACCTATTATGATTGATTTTTGCACTAAGATCTCCCCATGTCTTCATTTGGGTTTGGTTGTACTTGGTCTTCAACCCCATGAGCAAAGCACCCTTGTATAGCAATATACATGGGGGCAGTTGCTAGTGGCGGTCGATTGAACCAAGCGACCGACTGGAGCGACCGCCCGGTTCTGTTTTCGGGGTTTTGCCCTATTTTGCCCCCTGTTTGTTATAAATAGCATCCCTCGCCCTATTAACGCATTATTATGTTCGGGATTGCTATTTTGGGCGATTAGGCGGCTGTGGAAACGTACGGGATTCAGGTCTAAAGTGCTGTTAATGATATGAAACATTTTCTCTTCTATTCTTGGTGATTCTGATTAAGGTAATGAATCTCCATCTGCAATTCTCTTCTTTTTAACCTCTGATTGATATGAACCCATCCCCTTTTTGTTAGTGGTTACCCAATTGATTTGTTGTACTCCCTTTCCAATGTTCTTGATGAGATCCTGTCCAGAAACGAATCCCTGCATTTGTTAATGGATAAATCCAGTCAAGGGGAGAGTTTCCGGGTAATCCATTTATGATGTTTGTTAGTTTTCCCTTCACCTATTGTCTTTAGGAGTGTTAGATTCGAGACTTAGGCCATGATCATTCGAAATCCGAATTGAAAACAGATGATCAGAAGCCTGAGTTTCGGATTTGAAACTCTCTGTTTTTGGGGCGGTCACTAGTGGCGGTTGCTCAACCTAAGCGACCGGCTCAAGCGACCGGCCGGTTTCCAGTGTCTGTGTAAGTTTGATTTTGGATTTGTTTTGACTCTTGACTCTTATATATTCTTGTAACCCTATGCCTAGGTGTTCTCTGTTTCAAGTAAAAGTCTTATAATAATTTATGGAATTCAAGTTAGAGGAGTTTTACATAATTACAGGTAAGGACATGCATTCTTATTTATATGCAATTACATATACATGATGATTCGGTTGTTCTATTTACTATTCTTTGATCATGTAACTTGCTGTTTGTGGTATTCCTTGATGTACTTCATCTTTCATGATATTGCACAACTGTTCATGGTATGATGAAGAGTGATTGTAGTGTAGTTGTGATGGAAGGGGTATTCCTTTGGGATATCTTGGCTTGGGATATCAGAAGGTTGTGGAATGGGACACATGCCTGCTGATGTCTCCAGCACTATCATGATTACTGGAGGACATACTTGGGAGAGTCTAGAATCGCATGGCTAGGTACCCCACATGCTATTACCCTTTCGGCAGGGGAATTGAAGCCGGGTGACCGTGACAATGGTGACGTGACTATGTTTCATCCTATAGCGGTAACCAGTCCGTGCGGAGACTCAGTGGTCCACTTTTGGTCATGTAATGGTAGGGTTGCATATGTTAGGGTTGGGCTCATGGACGTCCAAGGAACGGACCGGGTGTAGTGAGGAGTCATGAGAGCATCCACCCCAATAATATGTGGATGACCATAGGGTTAAGGAGTGGAGTCCAACAGAGGTAGCCAGTCCGTGAGGATTCTCACTCCTAGGTTGCGAAGGATACTGAACCGAGTTGGTTGGTGCCATAGGGGAAGTATCTGGACTCCATATAGTATGTTACCATTATGACCTTGCATTGGATTAGAAACCCCGACATGCGCCAGTACTCATTGCCAATGGTTGTGGTGAGAGAGTGTTGACTTAACCCCTTGCCATGGTTTGAGAGCCAGGTGTGGACTTACCCCTTTGCCCAGGATCCCTACAGAGGTAACCAGTCCTTGCCGGATCAGAGTGATGAGACTTACCCAAAGGAGGGCTGGTGTATATCTTAAAGCATGTCAGCTATTAGAGACTTGCATAGTTAGATCTTAGTAGCATTCATATTTCTGCATATCATCCATATCATTTCATATGTGCATTCGTGGATTGTATTGACATATATATGAGAATTGCTTGTTCCTTACTGAGTTCGTTGGAACTCATTCCTTTCATTGTATGTATTATATAAACTGTACAGATGGTTGCACAACGTCGGAAGTTGGAGATGATTCGTATGAAAGAGCCTTCTCGTTTGAAGCTGATGTGGCACAGACAGTGATACATGAACTTGCAGAGCATGAGGCCTCCTGAAGATGAAGATTATTTAGTTATTCTTTTTGCTTCCGCTGAACTCGATATTACATTTGATTCTTGATTCTTTCCTTTGATTATTTCTTGGATATTTATCGGAGTATTTGGACTCATGTAACCTTTTTATTAATTATTGCACTATTCTTGCTCTTGATTATCTGTATTTGTATTTATTATTGTTGATAGACTAAAACCATGGATCCTGTGACGGTTCGCACCCACGGGTTGTCGGGCGGTTAACCGGGCCCGACGGGCGGGGTGTGACACAAGTTCCATAACAAACAAGAATGTAACTACGGTTATGTGTAAGTGAACATCCTCACCTTGCTATCGATTTGCAACCTTTGTAAATCAGGTCAAAGAGTGAGTTCATGCTTATCAGAAAAGTCCTAAAAACATGTTGGTTCAAAGTTAGAAACAACCCTAGAGGTAGAATATTCTCTAACATAGTTTAAAGATCAATCATAGCAAAAAGAATGAAAACCTAACGAATCCTATATTAGTTTTTTTCCAAAATCTTACCATGAGATTCACGGAAGAGATAGAGTGAATCAGGATTCACTCTAGGGCAAAGAGGATAGAAGATATAGGTCTAAAATCATAATAGATCATGGTCTAGCATAGTTTGGAGATCAAACAAAGAAAAAAAGAATGAAAACCTAACGAATCCTATAATAGGCCTTCTTCGAAATCTTACCACAAGTTTCACGGAAGACCTAGAGTGAATGCAGATTCACTCTAGAGCAAGGAGGACAGAAGAGATAGGTCATTCAACAAGTATAAACCTTTTTATAGGTCTTGATAGTAGGTAGGATCAATCAAAAGAGGAGAACTAGAACGAAGAAGATGAATTCTAACCTTTTAGAAAGAGAAACAACGATCGGAAACCTTGATGGACACTTTCCACACCTTCCTTCTCCTTGGAGAGGGTTTTCTTGAGAAGCTCTGACATTCTTTGATGGCTTTAGAACATAAAGACGTGTTATAGAATGAAATATCATTAAATAGGGCTGCAAAAACATCAATTTCCCAAAATGCCCTTTTGCCCCGAAGCTAGGTGGGTCACCTAGGGCAACCAGGGCAAGCAACCCACCCTTGTTCTCACATCCTCCCAGCCGGTACCCTATCTGGCATACCCGAGAGTGTGATCCACAGCCCGAAGATCAGATATCGAGTAATCAACCTCCCACATAAACAATAACATAATCATGAACAATAATAATAAAAGTGCGAAAGATGAACCATAGATCCAAATAAGAAAAGGATGAATCATATATAAATCAGAGTACTAGATATAATCAGAGTGTCTAAATCAGATAAGTAAAGTGAGGCGAAATCCCACTCTACAACCAGCGGAAAAGTAGTTCTAAAAGAGAATAAGCAAGATAGAATCTAATCCCAATAGCAGGTACAATAGGTAACTAAATTGTTCTCAATCTTATAGACAATATCCCTATAAGTATAAATCTCATAAACGGCACAAGGGCGCTTCCACTCTATGGTCGGACTAAGCATCGTACGGAGCATAACCACTCGCGGGATCTTCAGTGTAATTGTCGTAACCGCAATCACCTTCCTGGAGATATGCCTCTTCTCCTTGCGCTTCTTCATACGGGCCGTTATGATATTCGGAACTGTAGAATAGTCTAACAAACATTGTACAATAAAGGAATGAGTTTCAAAGAAACTCGGTAAGGCGATTAAATCCATAATAACATAAGCGGCGGGATTTCGGAACAAACATAAATGCAATATGGTATGAAACAAACAATGAATGTATGAATCTAACTCTACATATGCTGGTCTCTATTGGCAGACATGCTTTAAGTCATAGCACCGTACTCCTTTAGGAAGGTCTCAATCACTCATCATCAGTTGGTAATGGGTCCGGCATCCCTCGGGACATTCCATGGCTGGGGGTATAGGTCACCACTCTCTCACATCACCATTGGTCTAAGTACCGGCGCATGTCAGGGTAAAGCCTAGCCAAATGCAAGTCTTCTACTTAGTTACATCAAGTCAGATCCAGATACGTCCATTCCTCGTCCCTGACGATCCTTTCGGTATCCTTCACACTAGAGTCCTCATAGTCCCTGACTACGGACTCATCAACCCTATTGGTCATCCACATATGGTAAACGGGAAGCTCTCACGTCCCCTCACGGGTTGGTTACCGGTCTTGAGCGCCCGTGAGCCCAAGTCTATCCATATGCAACCCTACCAATAAATGGCCCCCACAATGTGATTCCTGTCCTCTCACGGGTTGGTTACCGGTCTTGAGCGCCCATGAATCCCCATTGCTACCACGGGTCGTTCGGTCTCAATACCCCTCCGATTAGGGTCTGACATAACGGGACATCCTAGCCCAACACTACTAGACAGTCCTAGATATGTCATCCAACAGCTTTAGGAAGGTGTCCGAGAGGGCATCTCCGGAAACATCCCATAATATTCCCGTAGTTGTCCAAGGACAGAAGTGTCAAAAGGACACCTCTCCTTTCCAAACCATACTTAAGCATACACAAGCATCAATTCATAACATCACATATATGGTAACTTCATATATGGAAAGAAATCAATAATTACAATTAACTTGTATATAACTGGTAAGTAAATCATACATGAGTCAATTCAATAAAAATAAGTAATGCTACGATATCAAGACAAGACCACAGTAGTATAACATTATAAGAATCGATTTAAAGAAATAAATTAACAAGATTCATATATAGAAACTAAGATATGCAATTTATGTTGTTAAAGAAGTAACCATCCTTACCTTTTATAACTTGCAAAGGAATCCTAAGAAATCAAGTAAGATCTTGACAAACTTGAGAAGAAGGTCCTAAATAAGTGTATACAACATATTAGGAAAGATCCCTAACAGAAAAGATACCAAAACATCCAAAACAGACCAATTACGCGAGTTGCTGTACTCATTGGTCGATTGGATTGGTCTATCGCCGATCGACCAATCAGTCGACCAATGCAGACGAAAGAGCCTATAAAATCAGAGTTTTAAGATATAAAATCCGAATTTGGTGGTTCAAAAGGGTACTAATCAAGGGGTAAACTACATTAGTAGTATCCTAACATATAGGGGATCTCAAAACACTAATCAAATCAAGTCATCAAGATACAAATTAGGAAACAAAAAGTTACCATAATTAGATCAATCATGGTTCTTGAAGAATTCAAGATAGAAATCAAAGACAAGAACAATAGGAGAATGAATCATTGATTCAGATAAAGGTATCATGAAAGGCATGCTTAGATCTTCAAGAAAATAGACCTAAGAGCATAAATCTAAACAAGGAAACAAAACCTACCATATATGTAACTATCATGATTCATGAAGAAAACATGGTATGGTAGAAGAGAAACAACTAGAGATTGATAGATCATGGATCATGAAAAGAAAACACAGCAATTGACTACTAACATGATCAATATAGTAGATCTAAGGAGATCAGAATTCAAATCAAAAGATAAACAAAGACAAGATCATGATTTTATCATGATTCCTTCAAAAGTTTGCAATGATCATGGTTAAGATCATTGCATTAGCCATTAATCCTTAGGAAGATCATGAGAGACAAGTCCAGAGATGTTTGCAATAGAGAATGCAGCATCTCCTCTACTGTCTCAACTCAAAAAGGAAAGAAAAACAGAGATGGAGGAGAAGAAGAGAGTGTAGACATACCTTTGATGCAAAAGGAAGAGTTTTGACGAAGATCCGTCAAGAAAAACACCAAGGATGCAAGGGAGATGACTTGCAGAGGTCTTTGGTTCGTTCCAAAGAGTTTGGAGGCAGAAAATACGAAGTAGACTCGAGATTGGACTTAAAGAGAGCAAGCAAGACCTAATTGCCAAAGACAACACCCATTGGTTGAGTGGATTGGTCGACTGGTCCAGTCGACCAATCAGTCGACCAATCAATTTAGCAACTCCTAAACAGGGAATTTAAGACCCAGATCAAATCCAATCCTAAAGGGGTTTTGCACACATATCAAGTGACTTACCTAATAGGTAAAAATGCCTTCAAACCATGATAGAGAGCACTCCAAGTCCATCAACTAATCCGATCTTCATCAAGATTCAGTTTCCATAAATAGAACCTCATCATCAACTCTCATGGATTCAAAGCTAGACACCAAGTCCTCCACTGGGATGGCCCAAAGCTGACTTCTTACTTTACTTCGGGTCACTGGACCTACAAATAACAAGGTTTCCGGGTCAAGGTTAGGGCTGGGTTTTACACTTGTTACTTTTGCTCTAGAAGTGTTATTGATGCTCCGAAAGCCCTAGCTCATTCTTGGGTCATTTTCTAAGTTGTAGAAAGTACCTGATTTTTGGGACCTTCTACTTGTGTCATCATCACTATACTCTTGATCCATCTACCAAGACCGTCAACATTCGAGTTAGATCTTCTTCTATATTCTGACATAACTCCCAACTTTCCATCATCTCCATCTACTTCCATTGGTTTAGAGTTTAATCTAATGGTTTCAACTTGGATGGCCCACAGTTGCCTTCTTCCACACTCCGGATTTTTGGACCTACAAAATGAATTTTTGGATTAGGGTTTTGAGGGATTTCACAAAATACGTATTTGATATCCTCAATGGCATGGTTTAACTAGCACATGACCGACATAATTCCTAATGGAACATAATTTGAAACTTTCTGATTCTATATGTATTATTTCATCAAATCCTGCTCCTTTCGGCACTTAGTTGGATGCCTTATTTATCACACTATGACACTTCTAGACGTTGTTCACTCTATCAATATTTTAAGTCAACTTATATGCATCAACCACACCAACCACATTTGGAGGCTGACCATTGTTTATTGTGAAGTCTTTAGCTAGCCCTAGTCAAGGAAACTTTATTCCTACGAAAAATAATCTCCAATTGACAGTGTATTGTGACTCATTGGGCAACTTTGTCCTATGACTAGACGCTCCGCCACTGGGCATTGCATCATTCTTGGTTCTAGTCCAATTTCTTAGAAGACAAAGAAACAAATGATTGTATCTCAGTCTTCTCTCGAAGCTGAATACCGTGCCATGGCGCTTGCTACTTGTGAAATTACATGGCTCTCATACCTTCTTCATGATTTTGGTTTGCATCACCACAAGACATTCCATTATATTACGACAATCAAGCAGCTCTAAATAATTGATGCAAATCTCGTTTATCATGGGTGTACTAAGCACATCGAGATAGATTTTCATCTCGTTCGTGAGAAACGACAAAGTGGATTAATTTGCACAACCAGAATATCTTTTGCAAATCAAATAGTTGATTTATTCACTAAGTCCCTTGGCTGAGCCCAGTTTCAACATATTAAGTCCAAGTTGGGTATTCAAGATCTTCACGCTCCAGGTTGAGGGGGAGTGTTGGCTGTCTTCACGTCACTGCAAATCAATTTCGTAAATCATGTAATAACATGACGGCAATATTGATTCTAGTTTAAGTAGTTTTGTATTGCTTTGTATAATGCTCATATTAATTTTAGTTTAGGTGCTTTTTGGTATTATCTTCATAGAATTGGTAGGTTTTGTTATTTTTTGGAGGCCTCCACTCCATTTTGTGCTTTTATATATTGTGTTTTCTCCATTAATGGAATAAACTAATCCATTCATATCAAATCAATGGAATATTAACATCTGACAAAATTTTACAGTCTTTCTTGGCATGGACAACCTTGCAGGCATTAAAACTACATTTGAGATTGACCTAAATATATTCAATATAAGAGGAAAAGACCATAGCATATCATGTTTAAGCCAGTGAGGGTGTGTCTAAGGATATTAGTATGATGAGATTTTCTATTTCAAGAGGGTGGGTGATAATTTCAGTTGTTTTGGTGCCTCTATACAAAGGTCGAGCGAACATGCATTGTTCTTTTTCCTATCGTCGGAATATATTATTAAATAATTGCATTGACTCTACACCGGCTTGGGGAGGACCAACGAGAACATGCAAAGATGGCATCAATGATTTCTTATTTCATGGTAGACAAGGTAATAATTTTACAACCCTCGAGTCTAGGTCCAAGGGCCACGTGTTCAAACAACGATCTTTTTTCCCTCAAAGAGAAGGAGATCATGAGCCATGTTGCCTTTGAATTACAAACTATCAAACTTCTCCATCGCCATGAATTACCATCCTTCCAAGTTGCGTTAAGAAAACTACCCTCGTGTTTCTCTTTACATGATAGACACATAGTCTACTTTTAATCCTATGTCAGCTATATTCCAAGCCTTGAAAGTAGTTTCTTGTCTCTTCCTTCTCTAACTCGAGTTGTTCCGTCTCTCTCAACCGGAGTCCGGATCAGCTTCTCCGGGACACTATTGAACCACATAGTAGCGGGTGGCTCCCACATCATACCCACTAAGATTTTGTATTTTGTATTTTTTATCAGTATTTAAAGGTGAACTCACAAATATCGTGTGGTTCAAAAGCGTGGAGCACATTGTTCTTCCCCGACAAGGAGGTAATCTAGACTCCTCTCAAGTCTCAACCCTAAATCCGCCTCTCTCCTCAACTTTGACAACGACATCAGTGCAACCACTACTTAGACCCAACAGTGATGATAACCTCATGCATGCACTGGGTACATCCCTAGAGAAGATGTCACTACCTAGTCGTAGGGGTGTCAACGGTGCAGTTTGGGGCTGTTTTGGGCTGAAAAACACTCAGCCCATACATGGTCCATTTGCAAAATAATGGTTTTAGACCGGTTTCGGTTTGGTGCGATTTGGATTCAAGTTGACTAACGGCTTGGACTAATGGTTTCGACTCAAGTTGACTAACAGTTTGAGCTAGTGGTTTATGGTATGCAAGAAAATAGAACAAAAAGAAATAATTGAGCATCCTGCAACAAAAGTCATAGTTCCATGCAAAGTAAAATTGTTATTGGTCAATTTCAATTAGAAAATTAAAAATCATTCCAGGTTGTAGAAAACCCAACCACCCTATAGAAATCAAAAACCCATATAGTAAGTAGTAACACAGAGATTGCAAGTTCATTCCTCAGGCTCCACTAGAAAGTCCTCTAGTAACAAATCCTCAACCCAAAAACCTTGTTAAATTCCATCATATGCTATGACTGTTTTTCTTGAAATTGGTTTCTTGTTCTATGAGAATGTAGAATTTTATTTTATTTTTTTTTTTTTCATTTCTATGAAATGTTTCTCTGCTTTGGTTTGGTAATTAATTTGATACGCAGAAGAAATACCTCTGAATTGGATAAATATTTATTCAATTTAAACAAACTTATTTGTATTCAATTGAGCATTCATACTTGATCCTTTTGATTGTCCCTTACAAGTAGTAGAATTACCAATTGAGCTTTGAATTCATGCTTAATTTTTCTAATTGTCTATACCAATTGCCAAGTGGTAATATGACAATTCAAACAATATTTAGTGTAAAACTGTAAAACGGGTTATAATGGGTTGCGGTTTGGTTTCAGGTTGGTTTAGGTTGTGCCCTCCTTAGCCCAAACACAGCCTATTAAGGTTCGGTTCGGTTTAATAGTTCGAGCTATAAATTAACACCCCTACCTAGTTAGATGAGCCATGCTAAATGTGAAATTGTATTGGGTCGGGTCATAACCCGTAACCAGGTAGAGAGGGTAAGGCGGTGGAAATAAGCCTATAAATTGTGGATCATTGTAAAACCCAAGAATTAATGAAAACTAAAGAAGCCTCCTTTAACCCGTGGACGTAGGCCTCTGGCCGAACCAAGTTATCTCCTCTTGTTCCTCCTAAATCTCACATCTTTTTCCTTGATTACACAATTAACATGGTATCAGTTAAGGTTTTCGATCCGTCTCTCCATAGCTGCTGCAAATTCTTTTTCCTTTTTTTATTTTCATCCACCGCCACCGTCAGACTCTTTGTTCTGCTACATAAAGTGCCAAAATTCATTCATTCTAGGGTTTTACAATGATCCATAATTTATAGGTTTATTTCCACCGCTTACCCTTTCTACCTGGGTACGGGTTATGACCCGACCCAATACAATTTAACACTCCCCCTCAAGTTGGAGCATGGACATCATGAATACCCAACTTGCTAAGAAGAAAATGATATTGTTCTTGACTTAAAGCTTTAGTAAAAATTTCTGCCACTTGATGCTTAGAAGAAACATAAATTGTTTGAATTTGCCGAGCCTGAAGTTTTTCACGAATCACATGACAATCGATCTCAATATGCTTTGTTCGCTCATGGAAGACTGGATTTGCAGCAATGTGTATAGCCGCTTTATTGTCACAAAATATGTCCATAGGTTCTGGATGCAAAACTTCTAAATCCTTAAGTAAATAGCGTAGCCAAGTCAATTCACAAGTTGTCGTGGCCATGGATCTATATTCCGCTTCAGCAGAAGATCAAGAAACAATTGACTGTTTTTTACTCTTCCAAGAGATAGGACTTGATCCAATGAAAACACAATAGCCAGTAGTAGAACGACGAGAAGTGGCACAACTTGCCCAATCTAAGTCACAATAGGCATTGATGTGTAGGTCACTAGCAAAAGATAACAAAATGCCTTTCCCTGGACAAGATTTTAAATAGCGTAAAATCCGAAATGCAGCATCCAAGTGAGGTTTTCTAGATTTCTCCATAAATTGACTGAGAACTTGCACAGCATAGACAATATCAGGTCTAGTGACTGTGAGATAAATCAATCTTCCAACAAGTCTTCTATATTCTGTTGAAGTAGCAAGAAGTTCGCCATCTTCACTGTTCAATTTTAAGTTTAGCTCCATTGGACAATTGATGGGTTTGGATCCAAGTAGACCTGCATCATTAAGCATCTCCAAGGTATATTTCCTTTAAGAAAGGAAGATACCTTTAGTTGACCGAGCAACCTCAATGCCAAGAAAGAATTTGAGAGTGCCCAAGTCTTTGATATGAAAGCAACTATGAAGAAACAATTTCAAAGCATTGATGGCAACTTGATCGTTTCCAGTAATAATTATATCGTCCTCATAAACCAAAACAATAGTGATGCTAGACCCACTAGAAGATACAAACAAAGAATAATCAGCTAATGATTGTTTGAATCCAGCAAGTTGTAGAGCAGAAGTGAACTTGGAGAACCAATTGCGAGAAGCTTGTTTTAAACCATATATGGACCTGTGAAGACGACAAACCAGATTATTCTCCCCCTTTTAGGAAAAACCAGGTGGCAAAGACATGTAAACTTCCTCATCTAGATCACCCTGAAGAAAAGCATTGTTAACATCCATTTGAAAAAGAGGCCAACCTTTAATTGAAGCAATAACAAGGAGGCATCGCATAGTGACTAATTTCGCAACAGGGGAAAATGTTTCTTTGTAGTCAACACCTTCAATTTGAGTAAAACCTTTGGCAACCAAGCGAGCTTTGTAGCGTTCAATAGAACCATCAGCTTGATATTTAATTTTGTATACCAATTTACACTGGATAGCGACCTTACCAGGGGGAAGAGGTTGCAAGCTCCAAGTATGGTTTAGCTCAAGAGCCTTTATCTCATCAGCCATTGCAGCACACCATTTGGGATTATGGGAAGTCTCAACAAAGGAACGAGGTTCAGAATCATTAGAAATACTAGAAAGGAAAGCACGGTGAGTAGGGGAAAAAGCCGAATACGAAAGGTAATTATTGAGAGGATAAGGGCAAGAAGGAAGAGAAGCAGCATTGCAATGATAGTCGTGGAGGTGAGGAGGAGGGCGAGTAGGACGGGTACTACGACAAAGAGGGACGCTAGGATCATTAGAGTGTGATTCTAGTAAAGAGGGGGGTGGGGTAAGAGGAGGAGGGTATACTGTATCATCAATTACAGGACAAGGAAGGACAGGTGGAGAAGAGGTGTGGGGAGAAGGAACGGATTGAGAGAAGGTAGCATGCTGGTATGGAAATATCGTCTCATGAAATATGACATCCCTACTAGTGAATATCTTACGAGTGACAAGGTTATAAATACGATATGCCTTTTGCCCATATGAGTACCCAACAAAAATGCCTGGAATAGCACGTGGTGAAAACTTAGATTGATGAGGAGTTAAATTCTTAGCAAATAAACAACCAAAAACATGAAGATGGGAATACTTAGGTGAAACACCAGTCACAAGCTCATTTGGGGTTTTCCCCTTTAACAAGGGGGTAGGGAGACGATTAATGAGATAAATTGCAGTCTGAACACATTCCCCCAAAAAAGTTAAAGGTAGATGTGTTTGAAAACGTAAAGATCAAGCAACCTCAAGGATATGTCGATGTTTACATTCAGCAACTTCATTTTGTTGAGGACTAGCAACACAACTACGTTCATGAATTATTCCCAACTCATTAAAGTAAGAAGAGAGAGAGAGAGAAACTCAAGACCATTATCACTACGAAATTTCTTGACAAGGCAATTAAATTGTGTTTTTACCATAGCAATGAAATTTTTAAGAAGACATTGAGTTTCAGACTTGTGACGCGTAAGAAAAACCCAAGTACATCGAGAATAATCATCAACAATGGTAAGAAAGTAATGAGCACCAAAAAATGAAGCAATAGAAAAATCACCCCATATGTCACAATATAAAAGAGAAAAAGGACAATTGCTCCGTTCAACATGCACTGGAAAAGGTAAACGTGATTGTTTAGCAAGAGGACAAATATCACAATGTCGAGGTGAAATGGTAACATCAGAAACACTTTGAGATAAAAAATTGTGAGGAAAATGAGACGGATGGCCTAAGCGCCAATGCCACATGTCAAAATTATGTGAAGTTTGGGAAACAAAGGAAGCAAAATGACCATGAGCACGATAAAAGTAGAGATCAACATGCTTTTCACCAATCCCAATCACCCGTTTCGTGGTGAGGTCTTGAAAAACACAAAAATCAGGAAAGAAAATAACAGCACAATGCAGAGATTTGGTAAGTTGACTGATAGACAATAAATTATAATGAAAATCATGAACATAAAGCACATCTTGAAGGTGAATAGAAGAAGATAAGTGAGCAGTCCCTTTGTGAGTCACTGGGACAAATGTACCATTGGGTAGACAAATAGGTCTAGAATGAGTATAAGGTAAAACATTATTTAAAAGATGCAAAGAGTGGGTTATATGATTGGTGGCACCTGTATCAATGATCCAATGAGATGAAGAAATTGAGGAACAACAGATAGACTCACCGGGATAGATTAGCGAGAAGGTTGAGGGCTTCCAGTATTGACAAATTGCATAAATTGCTGGTACTGCTCAGCTGTGAGAGATGGGCTAGAGCTAGGAGCCACTGTAGAAGTTGCAACACTGGATGAAGAGGAACCTGAATCTGGCACTTTAGGAGGAAAACCATGAAGTTTATAACAACGAGCCTTCAAGTGGCCTTCACGTCCACAATGATCACATTTAGGTCTTGATCGATGAGTGCCAGAAGAACGACTTGCACGGCTGGAATTATTGCGAGTAGCGGCAAGGGCAACTGCATCAGGATGAGTAGGTATATAATGAGTAATCCGCAATTCGCGTTGTCGCTCTTCTTGAAGAACCATAGAAAACACTTTATTCCATAGCTGCTGCAAATTTCTGCTTTATTGCAACACATATACAGCCAGGATTCTTGCTGATTTGTTGACTTTGAGGCTGCTTTATTGCAAAACAAAGGCTGCTTTATTAACATTGAGACTTTTTTTAGGCTGCTTTTCTGAGGCTGCTTTATTGCAAAATTTATTGGTTCTTCTGTTGATCGATCATAGACAACTCAACAGAGATTCCATCGAGTAACATTCCATAACCGATCCCAATTTATCACAGCCTCTCCATACTCAACCACCACACTGGTATAGTTGGGATTGCGAGACAATGACTGCCACATTGGATGCTTCAACATCTATTGTTGAATCGGGTGGATATCATTCACCTTATTATATTCATCCATCTGACAATCCAGGTATTACTCTGGTCACTCAAGTTCTCACTGGCAATAACTATCATACTTGGCGACGAGCTGTGCGGATGGCTCTCTCTGCCAAGAATAAAGTTGGTTTCATTACTGGTGTCACATCCCCCCAGCCGGTACCCTAACTGGCATACCCGGGAGTGTGATCCATAGCCCAAAAGATCAAGTTTAGGAACGATCATATCCATTTAGCACAATAACATAATCAAAAGCAAGAACAAATCATAATGTTCAAGTAATTTATAATAAAAGTCAAGAAAGGATCTCAGAAGGATCCCTATAGAATATCAGAGTGCGGAATAACAAGATTCCAAATCAAAAGACTATTGTAGAGTATAGCGGAAATATACTCCACAAACATATGCGGAAGGTAGATCGAAATCTAAGTAAAGCTCTACGCTAATACAAGTAAAGTAAAAGTCTAGAAGAATGTAGAGAAAACTATTCCACATAAAAGTCAGCTCTTCTTCTTCTTCAGTCTTCATCTTCTTCACCCTGTGCTTCCTCGTATGTACCGTCATAGTATTCCGAACCTGTAGAGAAATCTAACAAAAGATATGGTACAAAAGGAGTGAGTTTCGAAAGAAACCCAGTAAGGTAAGTTAACTCATAACAACATAAATAACATGTGGCAAAACATAACAAGATGCAATGCAATATGAAACAGATAATGTATGTATGCATCTAAACTCTATGTATGTTGGTCTCTATTGGCAAACATGCTTTAAGTATAGCACTATACTTCTTTGGGTAGGTCACGCGTACGGCTCCTGTTGGTAATGGGTCCGGCATCCCTCTCGGACATTCCATGGCTGGGGGTTAAGTCATCTCTCTCTCACATCACCATTTTGTCTAAGTACTGGCGCATGTCAGGGTAAAAGCCTAGCCCAATGCAAGTCATCCACTCAGTTACATCAACTCAGATCCAGATACTTCCATTCCTCCCCTCTCGGGATCCTTTCCGGTATCCTTCACACTAGAGTCAACGTATTCGACTCTCTCAAATACGGACTCATCAACCCTATTGGTTATCTACATATGGTAAACGGGAAGCTCTCATGTCCTCTCACAGATATAACTCACCGGTCTTGAGCGCCCATGAGCCCAAGTCTAGCCATATGCAACCATCCAATAAATGGCCCCCACAATATGATTCCCGTCCTCTCACGGGTTGGTTACCAGTCTTAAGCGCCCGTGAATCACATTGCTACCACAGGTCGTTCGGTCTCAATACCCTTCCGATTCGGGTCTGATATAACAGGGACATCCTAGCCAAACACTGCTAGACAGCCCTAGGTATGATAACCAATGATTCGGGAAAGCGTCGATGGGCAACCCCGGAAACATCCCATACTATTTCCGATAATGTCCAAGGACAGAAGTGTCAAAAGGACACTTCCCAATCCCAAACCATACTTAATCAAACACATTCTCAGATCAGTCATGACATACACAACCAACAATTCATCATATAAAAGAGAATGTAAAAGCATAAGCTAATCGTTAAACAATATAGTAATAAGCAATTTATATAAGCTTAAATAATAAAAAGAAAACATAAGTGAAGTGCTACTATAGTTATAGTAGTACATCAGAAGTATAAAATATAAGAACAGTAAACAAGCTCATAGTTTCATAAGGTAGAAACCAGAGAGTATGCGATCTATGTTATAAGAAATAACTGTCCTTACCTTGATTATCACTGAAGATAATCCAAAGATCAAAGAGAGCAACTCCAAACTTAACAAATAAACCCCTAACAATCATAGATATAACATTAGGAAAGATACCTAAAAGATCAGAGAGCAAACAAATCAAATCGGGCGAAAAATGAAGCTACTACCTTCATTGGTCGAGTGCCTTGGTCTACTGACCCAGTCGACCAAGCAGTCGACCAATCGAGTCAGTACAGAATTGCAAAATTTAGATTGGTCATAACTTCTTCATTTGAAGTCGAATTGATCCGAAATTCGAAGGGGAACTTCCTAGGATGTATTAGAATCATATGGGAAGATAAAATCATCAATTCATGGTCAAAATATGGGTTCTTGATTTGACCCAAGAAACTAGGGTTTCAACCTTTATGGTTCCCATGAAAAGGTTATGATCACGGAATGAGAGGGAATGATTGCTATCAAGAAAATAACAAGAAATCATAGAAATTCTAGTTTAGGTTAATAGAAACATTGCCCATGAGGTTTCCCTCACATGGGAGGTTACCAAAGGTTTCCAGAAAGATCATACAAGGGTTAGGGTTTCAAGAAATTTATTTGGCTAGGGTTAAGATCATGATGATGATCATAGATCTCAAAGAATAGAATGAGATCGTGGAATAGATGGTTGCAAGGATGCATCATCTTTTTCCTGATCTCAATCCAGAACAAGAACGAAGAAAGAATAATTAGAAATTCAGAAGAGATACTAACCTTGAATTGTCAGATCAGAGAAGAGAGGCTTCAGATCTGCAGAGGAATCTTCAAAATCACCAGAGAGAGTTTCGGAGAGGTGTTATGACATTCAAAAAGTGTTTAGGTGGCTGCCGTAACTAAGAAACTCGAAGTAGGGTTTAAATAAGAGTGAAAAACCCTAAAATTGCATTTTCTCGGATTTAACAATCCATTGGTCGAGTGGTCCAGTCGACCAAGCAGAACAGCAAGGTTCAAACAGGGATTTGGAGGGCTATACTGGGTCAAATTGAGTGAGGTTTTCTTCTAAAAGTCAATAAAGAAGTCTAGTTTCTAGAAATACCTTCATATCAAGCATGGGATTTCATTAGGTCCACCAACTAAGCTCACCTTCTTCGATGCGCAAGCAGGATTTGCCAGACATAGTTCAGCAACTTCAGACAGGGATTTGGAGGGTTATATGGGGTCAAATTGAGTGAGGTTTTCTCCTACAAGTCCATTAAGAAGTCTAGTTTTGGGAAATACCCTTGTATTGAGCACAGGAGTTCATTAGGTATTTCAACTAACTCACCCGTCTTCGGTGCGCAGATTCAAAACTAACACTGACAATGCTCTCAAGTGAGGGGCATCATCGTCAATGTCCATGGGCTTGGGCTCCGACACCAAATCATCAACCAAAAGGGTCTACAACTCTCTTTTCCCCCCACTTCGGGTCTTCGGACCAACAAACATAACAGATTCCGAGCCGGGTCAAGGTTAGGATAAGGCCGGACATTACAGATCTACCCTAAGGGAAAGGTCTGGCATGACTTCCAAAGGCTTTCAAAGATAATAACACTGAAATCAAGGTCCAACTTTAAGGTGTAACATTTAAACTAACCCTTCTTTACCCAAAACAGACAGGGTGTCCTGGCTAGGTTTGGGCTGGATTTCACAACTGGCACCTTATCTAAACCTTCATCTCCACCTTCCGCAGTTGATGCTTGGATTAGATGCAATGACATGGTATTATCTTTGTTACTTAATATTATTTCTCCAGAGATCTTGTCTTCAGTGGCTTTTATTAATACGGCCTATGATCTTTGGAATGATTTGGCGGAGCGTTTTACTGAAGGGAATGCCACCCGCATATATCACTTGAAACGAACCATTAGTAATCACACTCAAGGTCAGTCTTCCGTTTCCGTTTACTTTAATAATTTGAAAGCTCTTTGGGATGAGTTGGCTTCACTTTCCATCATTCCACAATGCTCTTGTGGGGCCTTAAGGGAATTGACAACATTATAGCACGCAGAGAAGGTATTTCAATTCTTAATGGGCCTTATGATAGCTACTCTGTTATTAGTAGCCAGATTTTGGCCATTGAACCTCTTCCAAATATCAATAAAGTATTCTCTATGGTTATTCAAGAAGAGCGTCAATGAGAATTGTAGATTACTCATTCTGTACCTACTCATCCTGATGTTGCTACACTTACTGTGAAATCCCCTGGATTTCTACCCCTTTAACCCATGGTTTTAAGACTGAGAACCAGGGCCTTGATTCAGCGACAATCGTGGACCATTCAAGTCAAGCCCAAAGGATTGGAAATGGAACCAATATTGGTGGATGACCCTTGTAATGACTCAAAAACTCTCCTAGAATTTAAGTGAAGAGAAAAGATTAATCACGATAGTGTAAAAAGGGTGATCTTGAAATGTCCACAGGTCAATGATGGAGAATCCAATTGATCCAAATAAGGTATCAAATCGAAGATCGTCCAAAGACCTTTCCAACGAGCCAAAAATCACTAAAATCGGAGTTCATTTGGGAGTCCAACCATGGGCCGGAAGTTTGGGCCGTTTGGGTGAACCAACCCCCCACCCAATTTTTTGTTTAGGGGCAAAAATGGAAATTCGGATTTTTAAACCCTATTTATGTTTTATCTCATCCGTAAACACATTTTTGGAGGCTAGAAAGAGGCGGAGGCTTTGGAGAAAAGGAGAAACGAAAGAGAGGAGCGATTTCCATTCTTCCGAAGGTGTATGTGATCCGAATCTTCGCAAAATTATTAGGAAATGTTAGTTTTCTTTAACCTTCTCTTTAATCATAGTTGGTAAGAGTTTCTCTTCTCTTCTTTCGTGTAGATCTTGAAAGGGAAGGTTGTTAGGTATCTTGGATGCTTTCTTTTATTATATTAATGTTTCCCTTGAGTATAGGAGTAATGGTAAGATCCCATGCTAAGGTTTACGCATTTTGACTCTCTAGGTCACCCATGGGTGATTTATGAGAGCCAAATTTAGGGCTTTTTGAGATTGGTCAAATTTAATTAACTTGAAGGTTCCCGTAGGATCATTTAGTTGCCAATTAGCTTTCCCCAAAATTTTGTTTTGTTTAGACTTCAATTATGTGGTGAATTAGAGATCATTCACTAGTAAGGTTGGGAACTACCCTTTTGTAAAGTAGGGGTAAGGATTTGGATTTTCGTGGGAAGATTTTGGGATATCCTTTGAAACTCAAATTGACTCTAATTTGTGATTATTAATTTCTTGCATTAATAGGCATTTATGTATCTTTAGTCACCAAACTTGTGGGAGTGAATTTTCGGACTTTGGAGAAAGGAGAAAAGTAAAAAGGTGAGGAATAAATAACCCCGTTATACATAATTAATTGTTGTTATTTTAATTTCTTTTATTGATATAAATTGTTGTAAATTTATATTTACCATGATATGCATGTGTATGACTTTGCACGAATGGAATGTAAGATTTATTGCTTAAATATTTCTCTTTGCTATTGAATCCTATGTTATTGATATGAATATGGTATGATATTGTATGAGATGAAAGAGGAGAAATATTATTATTCCATCTACCTTGTATTTTCTACTATGGTCATGGGTTCGCTCATTGCCCTAGTGATCTTATGTGATTGTCTAGGTAACATTGGGGAATGGGAAATGCCATTTTGGCATTTCTGCCATAGGATACCAGAGGAGGCGGTATGGGACGCATTCCTATGGTGCCCTTGGCGCTTTCCCTAATTACTGATTGACATATGTAGGGCATGTCTAGAAGTGTTTGGCTAGGTGAACTCATGAGTACTACTACCCTTCCGGTAGGGGTATTGAAACCAGTTAACCCGTGATGTCAGTGGCTGGCTCATGTGAGCATCAAACAGGCCCACTGTCATCATGAGATTGTAGGGTTGCATATAATAGACAAGGGCTCATGGGCGCTCAAGATCAATGAAATGACCCGTGAGAGGACATGGAGAGCATCCTATCCATTATATGTGGATGACCATAGGGTTAGGGGTCAACGTAGTCCGAGTTGGTTGGTGCCATAGGATACGTTGACTCTAGGTGGGAAAAGATACTGAACCGAGTTGGTTGGTGCCATAAGGGAAGTATCCAGACCATATGTAGTACGAGACCGTATGACTTTGCATTGGGCTTAGAGTAATCCTTGACACATGCCAGATCTTATACCAATGGTGATGTGAGAGAGTGGTGACTTATACCCCAGCCACGAATTGATGTGACTTGACCCAATTGCTACGGAGAACCAAACAGACGTGCTTGAGTGCCATGAGGAAAGAGTGATGAGACCGCCCAAAGAAGACTGGTGTGTGACTTAATGCGTGTCTACTTTAGAGACTACATTATAGAGTTAGGAACCTCATATCATCACCATGCATTTATTGTTTATATTATTAAATACATGATTGTTTTATGAATTATGATATGGAGTATGGATGAATGTATTGACATGAATGTTAGTTACCTCATTGAGTTCTATGAACTCATTCCTTTATTTTGTTTGTTTCTTTAGACTGCTCTACAGGTTATGAGGACCCCTCCTACGCTGAGGATCCTTTGATAAATGGCTACCAGGAGGGCGTTGTCGGGGAAGAAGTGGAAGCTCATGACGCTTCATGTTCATGCCAAGACTGCTCTTATGGAGTTTCTTTTCCTTAGAGCTTCCTTAAATGATTTTCTGCTGCAACTTTAAATATTCTTTATCTTTTAAGACTCTGATGTTTAGTTTTGATTTGAAATAATGGATGATTGTAATCATTATTTAAGATTTGGTAATTTATTACTTGGACTTGATTTATTCTTGTCCATTTAATTATGCTATATCATGTTTTGTATGGATTTGTCACTGAACCTAGATCTTGCGGTGTATCACCCCCACGGGTATTCGGGTATTACCGGATCCGGCTGGGTGGGGTGTGACACTTACAACTACTTGCAATAATTCTAGCCGTGCGAGTCGTTCTTCTGGCACTCATCGATTAAGACCTAAATGTGATCATTGTGGACGAGAAGGCCACTTGAAGGCTCGTTGTTATAAACTTCACGGTTTTCTTCCTAAAGTGCCAGATTCAAATTCCTCCTCATCCAGTGTTGCAACTTCTATAGTGACTCCTAGCTCTAGCCCATCTCTCACAGCCGAACAGTTCCAGCAGTTTATGCAATTTGTCAATACTGGAAGCCCTCAACCTTCTACGAATTTGTCTGGTGAGCCTATTTGTTGTTCCTCCATTTCTTCATCTCATTGGATCATTGATACAGGGGCTACCAATCATGTAACACACTCTTTGCATCTTTTAAATAATGTTTTACCTTATGCTCATTCTAGACCTATTCGTCTACCTAATGGTACATCTATCCCAGTGACTCACAAAGGGACTGCTCACTTATCTTCTTCTATTCACCGATGTGCTTTATGTTCCTGATTTTCATTATAATTTATTGTCTATCAGTCAACTCACTAAATCTCTACATTGTGCTGTTATTTTCTTTCCTGATTTTTTTGTTTTTCAGGACCTCACCACAAAAAGGGTGATTGGGATTGGTGAAAAGCATGTTGATCTCTACTTTTATCGTGCCCATGGTCATTTTGCTTCCTTTGTTTCACAACCTTCACAAAATTTTGATATGTGGCATGGGCGATTAGGGCATCCTTCTCATTTTCCTCACAATTTTTTTATCTCAAATTGTTTCTGATGTTACCATTTCACCTCGACATTGTGCTATTTGTCCTCTTGCTAAACAATCACGTTTACTTTTTTCAATGCATGTTGAACGGAGTAATTGTCCTTTTTCTCTTTTACATTATGACATATGGGGTGATTTTTCTATTGCTTCTTTTTCTGGTGCTCATTACTTTCTTACCATTGTTGATGATTATTCTCGATGTACTTGGGTTTTTCTTATGTGTCACAAATCTGAAACTCAATGTCTTCTTAAAAATTTCATTGCCATGGTAAAAACACAATTTAATTACCCTGTCAAGAAAATTCGTAGTGATAACGGTCTTGAGTTTCTCTCTCTCTCTTCATACTTTAATGGGTTGGGCATAATTCATGAACGTAGTTGTGTTGCTACTCCTCAACAAAATGGAGTTGTTGAATGCAAACATCACCATATCCTTGAGGTTGCTCGAGCTTTACGCTTTCAAGCATATCTACCTTTAACTTTTTGGGGGGAATGTGTTCAGATTGCAGTTTATCTCATTAATTGTCTCCCTAACCCCTTGTTAAAGGGGAAAACCCCAAATGAGCTTGTGACTGGTGTTTCACCTAAGTATTCTCATCTTCGTGTTTTTGGTTGTTTATTTGCTAAGAATTTAACTCCTCATCAATCTAAGTTTTCTCCACGTGCTATTCCATGCATTTTTGTTGGGTATCCATATGGGCAAAAGGCATATCGTATTTATAACCATGTCACTCGTAAGATATTCACTAGTAGGGATGTCATATTTCATGAGACGATATTTCCATACCAGCATGCAACCTTCCCTCAATCTGTTCCTTTTCCCCACTCCTCTTCTCAATGCTACAAAGCTCGCTTGGTTGCCAAAGGTTTTACTCAAATTGAAGGTGTTGACTACCAAGAAACATTTTCCCCTATTGCAAAATTAGTCACTATGCAATGCCTCCTTGCTATTGCTTCAATTAAAGGTTGGCCTCTTTTTCAAATGGATGTTAACAATGCTTTTCTTCAAGGTGATCTAGATGAGGAAGTTTACATGTCTTTGCCACCTGGTTTTTCTCGAAAGGGGGAGAATAATTTGGTTTGTCGTCTTCACAAGTCCATATAGGGTTTAAAACAAGCTTCTCGCAATTGGTTCTCCAAGTTCACTTCTGCTCTACAACTTGCTGGATTCAAACAATCATTAGCTGATTATTCTTTGTTTGTATCTTCCAATGGGTCTAGCATCACTGTTGTTTTGGTTTATGTGGATGATATAATTATTATTGGCAACGATCAAGTTGCCATCAATGCTTTGAAATTGTTTCTTCATAGTCGGTTTCATATCAAAGACTTGGGCACTCTCAAATTCTTTCTTGGCATTGAGGTTGCTCGATCAACTAAAGATATTTTCCTTTCTCAAAGGAAATATACCTTGGAGATGCTTAATGATGTAGGTTTACTTGGATCCAAACCCATCAATTGTCCTATGGAGCTAAACTTAAAATTGAACAGTGAAGATGGCGAACTAAATGCTACTCCAACAGAATATAGAAGACTTGCTGGAAGATTGATTTATCTCACAGTTACTAGACCTAATATTGTTTATGTTGTACAAGTTCTCAGTCAATTTTTGGAGAAACATAAAAAACCTCACTTGGATGCTGCATTTCGGATTTTACGCTATTTAAAATCTTGTCTAGGGAAAGGCATTTTGTTATCTTCTGCTAGGGACCTACACATCAATGCCTATTGTGACTTAGACTGGGCAAGTTGTGCCACTTCTCGTCGTTCTACTACTGACTATTGTGTTTTCATTGGATCAAGTCCTATCTCTTGGAAGAGTAAAAAGAAGTCAATTGTTTCCCGGTCTTCTGCTAAAGCAGAATACAGATCCATGGCCACAACAACTTGTGAATTGACTTGGCTGCGCTATTTACTTAAGGATTTAGGAGTTTTGCATCTAGAACCTGTGGATCTATTTTGTGACAATAAAGCGGCTATACGCATTGCTGCAAATCCAGTCTTCCATGAACGAACAAAGCATATTGAGATCGATTGTCATGTGATTCGTGAAAAACTTCAAGCTCGGAAAATTCAAACAAATTATGTTTCTTCTAAGCATCAAGTGACAGATATTTTTACTAAAGCTTTGAGTCTAGAACAATATGATTTTCTTCTTAGCAAGTTGGGCATTCATGATGTTCATGCTCCAACTTGAGGGGGAGTGTTAAATTGTATTAGGTCGGGTCATAACCCGTACCTAGGTAGAGAGGGTAAGGTGGTGTAAAGAAGCCTATAAATTGTGGATCATTGTTAAACCCTAGAATCAATGAAAACTAAAGAAGCCTCCTTTCTCCCGTGGACGTAGGCCTCTGGCCGAACCACGTTATCTCCTCTTGTTCCTCCTAAATCTCACATCTTTTTCCTTGATTACACAATTAACACTAAATTTCCTCATTCACTAGTTGCCCTCCGGGAAAAAGATTACTGGCTGGCTGTACAATATACACTAATGGAATTTCTTATCATACTGGGGAAAAAGATTCCTTCTTCTCCTACTTTTATTAAATTTAAATAGGAAAAAAAATCTAGTAATTGGTTCTAGAAGGATATTCAAGGGAAATTCGGTGCCTACCAAGACCTTAGAGTGCCATAAGTGTGAAACCCTAACTTCTTTTAGGACTTTAGGACCACGGTCCATTCGATTATATTTGAAAACCATGTCTTGGTAGTCTATCTTCTTGTCAGTTTTCGTTCTCTTTTTGTGCAAAGTCTTCGTAGTCTATCTCTACATAGTCATCTTATGGTTCCCTTTTCAAGATGTCTTCATGTAGCGGTCCATGCCAAATCCCAATGATTTCATTGTTCTACTCAATTTAATGATTCAAAATAATCAACCTTCGTTGTATGACTTTGAATTTTCTTCTCTTAACATTTGTTGAATGTGATTTCATCTTACTACTTATAAGGATAAAAAGGAGACACAAAGATCTTTATCTTATAGGGAGATTTTAGTATGCCGCTATATAAGCAATGAATTAGGTAATCACACAATGGAGTCTTCAATGTTCTATGACTTTGAATTTTCCTCTTCGACCTTTGTTTGAATGTGATACTAACTTATCTTCCCACTTATAAAATGACAGGGATTAAAAAAAAAAAAAATTTAATTTTATTAGAGTAAATTGCATTGGTACCTCAAAATGGAGGCCACCTTAAAGCACTAATACCCCACTTTATGTTTTAAAAGCATAAAAACTCAAAACAGAATTTTCATTGGATATATTTATCAAATTTATCACTAAAGATAATTAAATTATTGTTTATTTTAAAAAATATTCCTATAATAAACCATGTCTGAAAGGTTTTTAGTGACAAATTAGACAAATATATTCAATGAAAATTTAATTTTGGGGTCTCTGTACTTTTTAAATATAAAGTGGAGTGTCAGTGCTTTAAGGCCGATTTTTGGGTGCGAATGCAATTTAACTTATGAAGTTTGAAAATAAAGAAAGAAGTTACCACTTGTGTTTACATAGTAAGGCAATGAAATGGTGGTTTTCATCATCTGGAATATTTGACCAACAAATTTGGTCAAACAATTCTGAAGTCGCTTGACTAGGCTGTACGAATATGAAAATAGTTCTTGAATACAATCTATTTATTTTCACCCAAAAAAAAAAACAACAATTAAATAAATTACTTTTAATGAATCTTCTTCTTGAGTGCACCTCCCAAGTAAGCATCCTCTCTACCACAAAAAAAAAAAAAGTAAGCATCCTCCGATATTTCATTAAACTAACACGCTTTAAGGAGAGAATCAGGATTTTTACATGCGAAAAAAATGTGTATATTTGTACAAATGGTGTCCATTAGTGTCTTTGTCTATTTTAATTAAAAGCCCTGAAGAAAATAACAACTTAAAATGTCTATTAATATAGATCAATTAACGGAAGAAGGAGGGGAGTCCTCAAAAGTATAACATTTGTTTATCCTTCGTTGTATAAGCTTCTATAATATCCGCTACATCATAAGCTTCTAGAATGTCCTATGTACCACATGAGGGATCCTTTTTGAGTTAGAACCACCAGTCATTGAGTCACACTCAACCCACAGTTTAGTTACACTCAACTCCTTTGCTCATTCTAGACCTAAAGTTGTCCCCTTTCGAAATAATATCTGATAAATGCTTTTACTGAATCAAGATTAACATTTTCCAAACAGCAAGAGCCTCAGCCACAATTGCAATTTACCTGCCACAACCTTCTGCAAAGATAAATATCATTTTTCCTTGATTGATCTCTCCCAAGTCCTCCATATCCTGCTAGCAAGCTTTGAATTCTTTGAGCTTGCCTCATCAGTATTGATTTTTATCCATCATTGTCATTTGTTGTTGGGTTATTCGCAGGGGCGGACCTATGAAGGGGCCGGAGGGGGCCATGGCCCCCTCAATTTTTTTAAATTTTATCTATATTCCCCTAATTCCTTTAATTTTTTCGATTTTTTCTCTTCCAACATGTGAAATGTCACTATTTGGCCCCCCAATATTGTGAACAATTTTTAAATGTAAAATGATGGGTATAAATGTCATTCCTAATAAAAAACTAATCCATCAATCCCTATTTATTCTCCCTTTCTCTCATCTTGTATTTTTATTTATTCTCTTATGTTTCTATAAACGTGGTTAAAGGAAATTTTTGAAAAAAAAGAATCTTATTAGGTATTCAAAAATCAAAATATTATTTCTAATTAAAAACTAACTTTTCAATCTCTATTTATTCTCTTATCTCCTCTCCTCTATCCTCTTTTTTTCCTATTTATTCTCTTCCCCTTCTATAAGCGTGGCTTAAGAAAATTTGGAAAAAAAAATCCACTCCACAATTAAGTCTCTTTTTCTTTCTCAATTTATTCATTG
Organism: Hakea prostrata; assembly: GCF_041222555.1. Classification (NCBI taxonomy): domain Eukaryota; kingdom Viridiplantae; phylum Streptophyta; class Magnoliopsida; order Proteales; family Proteaceae; genus Hakea; species Hakea prostrata. Next base: position 57,177,325 of record NC_142602.1, read on the forward strand.
TTTTTTTTTTCTCTTTTTTTTTTTGTTATTCTTTTTAATTTGATTTTATATTCTATGTTTCTTTATTTCTTCTGCAATTTTTATTATTTGATTTTGTATTGTGAATAAAATGTCTATAGTTAGTAGGTAACTAACTACCATTGATTTGCATCTCTTACCTTAAAATTTTTTTTCTTTTACATCTCCTACCAATTAAAATTTTGGTTTGCATTTAACTTTTTAGGGTTGAAGTCACGTGTATATTTTTTTATATTGTTGCTTAAATTATACCTATATTTTGTGGAAAAAAAAATATTATCATTATTAATAATTTATCATTTTTTTCAAATATGTGTGGGTCCCACAAAATATATATGGGTCTATTCTTTAATTTAATAAAATAATTTAATGGTGGGACCCCAAATAAGAAAGTTACTGGCTTTTATTCTTCGGCCCCCCCACTATTGCATCCTAGGTCCGCCACTGATTATTCGCATCTTCCACGTAAGCTTCTGGTGCTGTAATTTTGGGTCACCTGAACTGCAAATTTGTATTCTACCAAACAAGAAAAAAATGCAAATTTGTAGATTTGGCACTCTCCTTTTGATTGATTCCCAGCAACACTTGTTGCATGCAGAATGTTTTGCTTTCTTTTCGCGTCAGATTAAAATACTTGTCAACATGAAAGAAAAAGCAACTTAGAAATTTGGAAAAGAATCTGCATGCATGACGAAAGTGATTCATGGCTGGTAGTTTGGTCAAATAAGCTGCTACGTGGAATAAAAAGATGACGCCACACAGAAAGAAGGAGGTCTGGAAGGCATTTACCTTCTTCAGTTTTTTGAGAATTGAGAACAAGAAATAGGATTTCATCTCCTTACCTATATTTAAGGATTTACACCTTTGGATGGGACTATGAACGTGTATTCTTCGTCAAAAGAAAAATAGATGGTCTATTTATTACATGATAAAACTCCATAGATATAGAACAGTCATCGGTAAATGAACGTTAAATTTGAACAAATTTTAAAAAGCAATAGAAAATTTTGTTTTCTTCTTTAATTTTGTATCATTGCTCATTAAAATTTCTTAATAAATTATAAATAAATCTCCACCTCACTATAGATTTTCAATCATTTTATATTGGGATAATCAACGATGCCTCTTGGGTTCTTGGTCTCATTGTACTTGTGAAAAAATTAAAAAAAATAAATAAAGAAACTATTTTTTTTTGGTCAACAGCTTTTTAATTGAAAGGTGGACAAGAAAAACCAAAGACGTCTTGATTACAAGCTTCAAGAAACCAAGGAACGGAAACAGGCCAAACAGTCCTACTTGCCACAGACGGGGCCATCCTAGCTAGGGAAACGGCTACAAAGTTAGCTCACCTAGAAACATAGTGAACCGACCACAAAGGTTCAGCAGACAACAACTTCCTAATGTCCTCAATCACACGCACAGCTTCCAGCTCAAACGGGAAGAAATGATCAGCAACAGCTTGACATAAGGTGCTAGAATCACACTAAAAAACCAAGCACTTAAGACCAACCTGCGCAGCCCAAAGCAAAGCTTCCCGAAGAGCTAAAGATTCGCCAGTAAGAATTGAAGAAACCGAACTAGGAATCGAGCATTGTGTGGAGACAAATGCCGCGGCTGTCTCTCACAATGAACCCAAGACCAGCAGCCTCTTCGGTAGGAGAGCAAGAGAAGTCAGAATTGACCTTAAAATAAGGGGCCGAAGGAGGAGATCAGGTCCTAGTAATCACAGATCCACCATCAACAGCAGAAGCACAAGTGCAGCCAAACTCATAGTAAGCTTTCCATGATCTTTGCACAATCTGGTCTGGAGTACTCCAACATTTCCCATTGAAAATTAGATCATTACGAGCCAACCAAATGAACTAGCAGGTAAAGTAGAAAATGCTGAGAGCCTCTTTACTTGCCCTTGGATCAGGAAATTGCCAATGCCCCCAATTATTAAATAAAGAAACTATTACTTCTATGTTAGAAGCACTTTTATATACTTATAGATATACTAGAAAACCCCTTATACCACATTGATGGTTATTGGTGGAAAGAGATTCGGTAGACAATTGAGGCAGCTCACTACCATTGATGTCTAAGATTTGTAGAAATTCTTTTAGATCAATAAAAAAAATTCAAACTAAGATAGAAAATAGAGTAAATTTCACCGTATGATAGGGGTTTCTAGTCACTACTAGTGTATAAAAGGAGGTTCGAAGAGTTCTAGGTATTTTTTTCACTAAACAGAATTCACATTTTCTATAGTTACGGGAATCAGTCATCCATCAGTCTCTTAGAAAGAGCGTGCCACTGTGGATATTAACATATCTAACCAGAAACATTGCCCCCCCACCACACAAAAAAATGATAATAATAAGTAAAATAAAGGATACATATTTTCCTGTAACATATTCTATGAAAATTAAATAATTATGCATGGATTCCTTAGCTAGTGGCAAGAACATGTTGATAAAATTATTCATTAATTTAAGCTAAGGTTTGTTTTTATAGAATATCTTCTGTTTTCTTATTTCATAAAAGATGCAGAATCGTCTAATGTTCCAAATATCCATTTTTATTTAAGTGGTCTAATGTTGTATTTTAATGAAAGAGAAGTGAACCAATCCGGTCCAAGATGTGACCCAGAATAAACTAAACACATGAAAAGATGTCACCCAGAATAAACTAAACACATGAAAAGATGTCACACCACCTGTGGCACCGACAACCACTTCTGTTTTGTTTCTGGTAGATACCATATAGTATTGGTTCAGGGCTTCTTTTTCATTCATAGAAGTTCAAATTCAACCCAATCCAGCCGACAGTTTGGTTTTGTTGTCTACCTTGACTTCCTTTCTTGCTTTCCAAGTGCAGTTGTGAGATATAAAAGAAATCTTCTTCTATTATGCTCTTCACAAAGTTGCAATAACATGATAGGCCGGGCTAAAGTTTTTCCGGCTTCATCTGGACCACTTGAGCACTTGATGCACCAGAATGGAGAACAGTGACAAATAATGGGGTCCCGAATATGCTTGTTTCTAGAGAGACTTTAGAAGGTCCATCACGCCGCTTTGGGATTAACCTTTTGTGAAGAAGTAGTAGTATCAAACAGTTTCAGTCAAAAAGTTGATGAAGCCCAGAATAGATAGATCACTGATTTATGAGTGGATGGCTTTCTTGTAATAATAACCCTTTGGCTTTGAGAAAGAGACTATAAATATGATGGCAGGAAGAATCATGGTTTCATCAGCAGCAAGAGAGAGAGAGCAAAGTGTGAACTGAGGTTTTATCACCAGAAAAAGCTGTGGGTATGGGTGAAGACGAACAAGGGCGTGGTGAGTTCACAGAGGATGGAACGGTGGATCTCAAAGGAAACCCTGTCCTTAGGTCCAAAAGTGGCGGTTGGACTGCCTGTTCCTTTATCGTTGGTAATCTCTCTCTCTCTCTCTCTCTCTCTCTCTCTCTCTCTCTCTCTCTCTCTCTCTCTCTCTCTCTCTCTGTGGCGCATACACGCGCTCTATTGTTAGTGTTCGTATTGCAGTGAAGCTAGCCATGTAACCAGAGGTAAAACTAGCTGCAAATGGACTCTTTTTTGGTCCTGAAATGGTGGGTTTATACCTGAAAATCTTAGATGAGCACCAAGAGACAACTGGTTAGAGCTTGTTTTCTATTTAGTTTGATCAGTGCTTAGAAATTGCTATCTGTGAGACCCTGAGTGACGATTTGGTCCTGCTATGAACTTTTTTTTCATAAATTTTCATTATTATGAGTACTGGGAAGAAATAGCATTAGATGAGTAGCTGATAGGTTCTGACTTTTGGGTACTGAAAAAGTTAAATGGGTAGATGACACAGGTTATGACTTCTGGGTTGTTACACTTACCATGTCCTAGCTTGCCCATCAACCATATTTTCTTTTCTCATTTATCTTCAAATTAATTCATATATATATATATATGGTCCATATACAATATCTTGACCTACTTCCATGGACCTCCTTTAATTTGAATCTATCCATTTTCGTGTGTTTCTGATGTTCTTTCATTTTTGGTAGTCACCTATTAAATTTAGAGGCAGATGCCTTATCTCAATGAGTCCAAATCTTCTCCATCTAGGTGGGTTGTCTACCAATTCTCCCACACTCTGAGTCTAAACACATTTATCCATGTATCATGGGCAAATTGTGTGAGGGAAAATGAATGGAATGACGGTCAGTTGGGTGAAGAGAATTTGCACTATGTCTCAATTGTTTCATCTGGTGGAGCTACTATTCAGTTGGCCTTTAAATAATCATTTGCTTGTGTCTTTATATAAACTAGCTGTTTTCTTTCATTGAATTTCTTTTAATAAGAGGTATCTATTTATAAAGAATGGAAAGGAAAGGAGATTCCAAGATTGGTTGCTGGTCACATCACTTAGAATTGCTTTAGTGCTTCTGCAGCACCATGCAACATACGGTGCAGATCGAAACTTGTGGTCGAGACGAAATCTCAGCCACTTGTTTCGCCTCGTATAAGTGAATTTCTTTTGATAAAGTTTAACTGCAAAACAACTGGTCGAGTTCGTCTTGACCACAAGTTTTGATCTTGACCGTAAACTGCACGATAATTGAACAACATCCAAGCAAAATCCCATATCAATTAGCATAGGTTTCCCCATTTATTGCTACATGGATAAGCTTTTGATTTTGGATCATTCCTAATGACATTTAACTAATGTAGAACATAGTCAGTATGAATCATTCTTATCATCCAGAGCATGTGGAGGTCCCCCCATAAAGATGTGACACCATATTTCATAAATGATGAGAAATCAACCCTGATGGTGGATGTCCTTAGAGAGGACTTGAACTCCATCTAAAAGGGTTGGCGACTGAATTGATGGTTTAATATCAACACGGAAAATTTGATTTGGAAATTCCTTTCCTTAGTTGTTACTTTCTTTAGTTAATACTTTAGTTAGTAGGACTTTCTTTCTGGTAGAAGTTAGAAGGCCTTTCTTGTAAATTATTATTATTAACCTAATCACAAATTAGGTTGGTCAACTTAAGAAAATGGTTGGTTATTAGTCATGCAAATCCTCACATATCCTGTACTTATAATTAATGCTCATTAATTAAAATTATGGTATTTTGAACTGTGTGCCACATGTGTTACGATTAAATATTGTTACTTATTTGCTTTATTTTTTTTTCACACCTAGAGATGTTGAATTCAAATCTTTTATGCATAGGGTAGAGGATTATGTATTTTTCACGTCACTTGACAATATACTTAAAAAATGGGACCCATCTCTTAACACTGACAAGATTCTATCAACATTATTAGTTGCTTATCATTTTTTATTATCCTTAACTAGCCCAGTGATTCAATTTTTAATTAATTATTATTATTATTATTATTATCTTTTTTTAATAAATTACTTTCCTTTATTTAATTAGTTACTAATTTTGAATTGTTCTGATTTGCTTCTGGGGGTTGAAGTATATGAGGTGTTTGAGAGGATGGCTTACTACGGAATATCATCTAATCTGGTGGTTTACCTAACAAAGAAGCTTCATCAAGGAACTGTGACCTCTTCCAACAATGTTACCAATTGGACCGGTACCATATGGATGACTCCGGTCCTCGGTGCCTACATCGCCGATGCGCATCTCGGCCGTTACTGGACTTTTATTATTGCTTCTGCCATCTATGTCTCGGTACCTTTCCTTTTGATGTTTCTCATCATTAATTTTTAATCAAACCGGATCAAATCACCAGACATGATTCAGTAATATTCATTGGTTTAACAATTGGTTGTGGTTACCAACTGAGACCGGTTAGACCGGTGTCAGGACATGTTTCTGGACCACTCCCATCATTTAATTCCCATTGATGATGAGCGTGGTGCCACACATACCATGGAAAGAGACCTACCATCAATGTTCACGTGGGAATCATTTAAGACGAGGGGGTTGAATTCAACTAGACGGTTCATAAGGTTTGAGTGGTGGCCTTTAAATGAGAATCTCATTTTTTCTTTTTTGGTAAACAAATGAGAATCTCATTAAAGATATGGGAAATCTTGTTATGTATAAAATATTCATATAAAGAACTAGGCCTTTTTGGGGATGACGAAGAATCTTTATTGCATCTTTGACTTTTGATTGCAGGGTATGTGTTTGTTAACCCTATCTGTTTCACTACCAGCATTAAGACCCCCTCCGTGCCATCATGAAGTAGATTTACAGCCATGCAAACATGCCTCACCATTACAATTGGGTGTTTTCTTCTTAGCACTATATGTATTGGCAATTGGAACCGGTGGAACCAAGCCCAACATCTCCACCATTGGTGCTGATCAATTTGACAGTTGTCACCCAAAGGAGAAGACCCATAAGATCTCTTTCTTCAACTGGTGGATGTTTAGCATCTTCTTTGGAACACTTTTTGCCAATACCTTTCTAGTGTACATTCAAGACAATGTGGGCTGGACTCTTGGTTATGGGCTTCCAACAATTGGGCTTATTATATCTGTGCTGATCTTTCTTGCTGGTACACCCTTTTATAGGCACAAGTTACCCACTGGAAGTCCATTCACTAGAATGGCCGGAGTCATAGTGGCTGCCTTCAGGAAATGGAGGGTTCCTGTCCCTTCTGATCCTAAACAACTTTATGAGCTTGATTTACAAGAATATGCCTCGAAAGGAAAGTATAGGATTGATTCCACAAGTACCATAAGGTTGGTGACTAGTGATCTCTCCAGGACTTGCTCTCTTAACTTCCTTCCTAGTTCAGTTCTAATCTATGCATGTTACATGCAGGTTCCTCAACAAGGCCTCTGTGAAAACATCTTCAAACTCACCATGGATGCTATGCTCAGTCACCCAAGTGGAGGAGACAAAGCAAATTCTATGTATGATTCCGATTCTTATCGCAACCTTCATACCAAGCACCATGGTTGCTCAAATCAATACTCTTTTCATCAAGCAAGGCACAACCCTTGATAGGAGCATGGGGAGTTTCTCTATTCCACCTGCAAGCTTAACGGCTTTTGTCACCTTATCAATGCTTGTTTCTGTTGTGATATACGACCGATTCTTCGTTAAACTGATGAGAAGATGGACTAAGAATCCAAGGGGCATTGCGCTTCTTCAGAGAATGGGGATTGGTCTCTTCCTTCACATTATAATCATGGTAACTGCATCTCTAATCGAGAGGAGGAGACTAAATGTGGCCAAACAACACGGTTTGGTTGAAAATGGAGGGATAATTCCACTATCTATATTCATTTTACTCCCTCAATTCATTCTTATGGGAACAGCTGATGCATTTTTGGAAGTGGCAAAGCTTGAATTCTTCTACGATCAGGCACCGGAGAGCATGAAGAGTTTGGGGACTTCTTTTGCCATGACAAGTCTAGGTATAGGCAATTTCCTAAGCACTTTCCTTCTTTCAACAGTTTCTAACATTACGAAGAGCAAGGATGGCCATAGAGGATGGATTCTAAATAATCTCAACGCTTCTCACTTGGATTACTACTATGCATTTTTTGCGGTACTAAACATACTTAATTTTCTCTACTTTGCAATTGTGAGCAAGTTGTACGTTTACAAAGCAGATACATCTGAACAAATCAGTGGAAATGCTTAGAGACAAAAGGTAGTCAACCTTCATATTCTCCAAGCAACAGAAGTCCTGAAAGGAAGAAAGGAACACTAGATTATTAGAAAGAAATGCGTGCAATAATTCTTACGATCAGCTCTTGCAAGGCAAATTCTCATTGTATATGTAGCTATAATTAATAACCTAGTTAGTTCCATGTCTTACCACACAAAATTATTATAATCTTTAGATGTAAACTTTGTTTTTCTGTCAAAGTCAAAAGTCATTTGATTGTAATATCGTAAAGAAAAATTTAGTAATCTAGAGTTTCGGGACAGTTTAATTTTACTTCTGCCGTTTTATTTATTTTTGGCATTCAGAAGTCTTAAAGATAAGCTAGTTGATCCTTGGTTAATACAGAGTGCTAGGAAAGCCACAGAGAGTGTTACGTCCAAATCCGAACTCCTAGTGAACCGTGGTTTGCTCTTGCTGGAACCTGTTCACAGAAGAAGCAATGAGTGCAGGCCGTCCTGGGTGAACCACCGACGATTAAGTCCTTATAAAGAAACAACACTATCCCGTGAAAGGGGCTAAATAGAGCCTATGAGAAGTGAGTAGTAGTAGTTCGTTAACTTCGAGGGAGTTGTGATCGCAGGTTGGTGATAGACCGTATAAATTACCTAATCTAAGCAAGAAGAAGACAAGAGAGAATTAATTACGGAGTTCAGTTCTTACGAACCTACATCTCAGAGACTCTAGATAAAATCCGATCCACTATGGGTTCAAAAACTTACAAACCTCAGGGAAAAAGAAATGTACAAGGATAACCATATAATGACAACCAATGATGCTCAAACCTCCATCGAGTCTCCCTCTTCTTGTGATGAACACAAGCCCTTCAGAAGCTCCTCAAAGAACCTTCAAGATCGAAGAACTGAGGCAAAACCAGAGAGTCGAAGCAGCCATGGACGAATCGCCAGAGAGCTCAGAAAACCCCCAATTCAGAAAACACCAAATTGTGATTTACAAAACATATGATTTGAACCAGCCCAAAAGCCTCATATACAAACAAGTGAACCAGCCGGTTCAACAGAAAATCACTTAACCCATGTAAAATACCCAGATTCCTTACAAATCTCCCCCTTAATCTGTAAGTCTAAACAATACTCATAGAAGACCGGGCTTCAACCGTCATCGTCCAAGTGTACCTGCAAATACAAAAGAAAAGAGACCAAAGTACAAAGCAAATACAAAATGCAAAATACCTAGACATGCCCTAACCATGCAACACTAAAGGACTCACTACAGGCACATCATGCAACAAATGCAACAGGTAGAGAAACTCATAAACAACAACTCATGATTCACAACTCAACCAAATAAACATGGAGAGTACACATGCACAAACCAGGCATATATCTCACAAAAGAGATAAATAGAACAAAAGCCATAAAAAATTGGGCAGCATCTCCCCTAAAACTGCAACATATGCAAACCTGATAAAACATAAAAATACCACAAGACACACACCACAACGTAAAAGAACAAGTAATATACAACTCAAGACTACATAGAATAAATAAACTAAGAAACAACATCACTAATTCCCAACAAATCAAAACAATGTAAGAATTTGGAAAGAGTTAATGACTTAGTACCACAATCTGCAGGATTATGCTCAGTACTTACCTTTTCAATCAAAAGTACACCATCAGTTATCTTTTCTCTGAGGAAGAAGTACTTAATATCAATATATTTGGTCCTATCATGATAAACAGGGTTTTTACACAAGAAAATAGCACTTTGATTATCAACAAATACAATAGGCTTAATCTTTAAAATACCCAATTCACATAATAAGCCATTTAACCATATGCACTCCTTCACACACTCCGATGCAGCAACAAGCTCAGCTTCTGTAGTAGACAAGGCAACTACAGGCTGTTGTTGTACCTTTCAACTGATGCAATTACCAGATAACATGAAGAAATAAGAAGATAATGATTTCTTGTTATATTTATTACTAACATAATTAGAGTCAGTATATCCTTCAAGAATTAGACCATCAGGTGTGAACTTGAATACCAGACCTTTATGAACAGTCCCTCTCAAATATCTCAAGAGCCACTTGAGAGTGAGCCAGTGTTCCTTATCATGATTGGACATAAATCTACTCAATACACTAACAGCATGAGCAATATCAGGTCTAGTACATATCATGAGATACATAAGAGAACCTAAAAGACTAGAATAAGGGATTTTGACATTTCATTCTTTTCAAAGCTATTTCTAAGACAATGATCATTAAAAATTTAAAATGTACAGCTAAAGGAACATTCACAGGTTTACAATTTAACATATTAAATTTCTCAAAAATCCTTAACAAATATAAACTTTGACAGATGAACATTGTGTCCTCCCCCTTACTCCTATAAATTTCAATCCCTAGAACTTTCTTGGCTATCCCAAGTTCTTTCATTTCAAATTCAGATTTCAACTTGTCTTTGACATCTTGAATAAGATTAGAATCCACACAAGCAATCAATATATCATCAACATAAAGTATTAGATACAAAACAACAGAGTCTGAAATGAGAAAATATAGGCAACTGTCATAAACACTTTTCCTAAAACCTACACTCAAAACAAATGTGTCAAACCGTTTGTTCCATTGCCTAGGGGCTTGTTTGAGTCCATAGAGGGATTTCTTCAACAAGCAAGCTTGAGATCCATCTTCAGCTGCCAAAATGCCTAAAGGAAGTTGCATATATATCATTTCCTTTAAATTACCATGAAGAAAGGCAGTTTTGACGTCCATTTGCTCTATTTTCATTTTTGCCTGAGCAACTAGGGACAACAACAACCTTATAGTCTTATACTTGGCAACAGGAGAAAAAATTTCATCGTAATCCACCCCTTCTCTTTGGACAAAACCTTTAGTAACTAGTCTAGCCTTATATCTTTTAGAGTTGTCCACTCCATCATCTTTGATTTTAAATATCCACTTGCAAGGCAATAGCCTTTGGTCCTTGGGCTTATCAACTAGTTCAAACCTGATTTTTATTCAATGATTCCAACTCTTCATTTATGGCTTGAACCCATAAATCCTTATCCTTGGAATCTAAAGCTTCCTCATAGGAACTAGATTCATTAGATCCAAATTTAGAAACTGAAACATCAGTTTCAAGGGCAAAGTTGGCTAAATACCTTTTAGGTGGCCTAACCTCTCTCCTCACTCTATCTCTTGCCAGCTGATAACTACTCAAATCAGGAGCCTCACCCACCTCTTTAGTGGAAGTCACAGAAGAGGGCATTGGCCCACTATCAATATCAGGAACCACAACTATAGGCTCATTATCACTAGAGTAGGGTTGAGGGGAAGTCAAGGGTTCTTTAGGTATACTACAATCAATAGTTTGAACAGGATTAAAGGAAACATCAACCTGCTCTAAGTCAAATTGAGTGAAATCAGTTATTTTTTGATCAAGTGGATTAAGATTAGTATTGTTAATGGACAGGCAAGGGAATACATTCTCTCTAAAGAGAACATCCCTACTCACAAAGGTCTTAACACCAAGTATAGATCTATCCCACAATTTGTAGCCTTTCACTCCCTCAAGATACCCCAGAAAGATGCTTTCTTACTCCTAGGCTCTAATTTACCAATGCTCTGATGAGCAAAGGCTTCCAGGCTAAACACCCTAAGGTAGCCTAGCTTAAGGGGTTTCCCCCGTCACATTTCCTCAGGGGTTTTAGACCCTAGGGTTACAGAAGGACACCTATTGATCAGGTCAACAGCTGTAGTCACAGCCTCACCCCAGAAACTGGGTACCCTAGAACTGATGAGCATGCATGTAGTTTTATTCAATATAGTTCTATTCATTCTTTCAACAATGCCATTTTTTTGAGGGGTATACTTAACTGTTCTATGCCTTTGTCTTTACAAAATCCATTGAACATTTCATTTACAAATTCTAATCCATTATCAGTTCTTAAAGTCTTAACTTTCTTTCCACTTAAATTCTCTACCAAAGCAACCCATTCCTTAAACTTAACAAAAGTTTCATACTTGGACTTCAACAAGAAAATCCAAGTTCTCCTAGAATAGTCATCAACAAGAGATAGAAAATAGGAGTTTCTTCTATAAGACAAGGCATATGCTGGCCCCCACAAATCAGCATGTACATATTCTAATATAACACTGGATAAGTGGGACCCAACCCCAAAGTTCAACCTGTGTTGCTTACCTAGGATGGAGGACTCACAAAACTCTAAATTGTCAATTTTATCCTTACCAAATAGGCCTTGTTTCTTTAGAGCTTGCATACCTTTATTACTAATGTGTCCCAACCTAACATACCACACACTTGTACTGGTTGACTCACTGGACAAACAACATATATTAGAGACACCATCTAAGTATGTACTACCATCAAACACATACAAACCAGACTGAGAATTACCTTTCAAACATGCATGAGAACCTTTAGAAATAGTAAGACTACCACCAGAGATACTTGTATCAAACCCAGCACTATGAAGGCTACTTATTGAAATTAAGTTTCTCTTCAAGTCAGGTATATATCTAACATCATGCAAAGTGAAAATAGATTTATTGTGAATGAGCAATTTAACAGTACCAGTTCCAATCACATCACATAAATCATTATTTCCCATCATTACCTTGGCATTTTCTATCTCAGACAGGTGTGTACACCAATGCAAATGAGGACACATATGGTAAGTACACCCTGAATCTAAAATCCATCCATCTTGCCTATCACTATCAGATATGGTCAACACTTCACAAATGTCTTCATATACATTAGCTTGACCATTACTAGATCCAAGCACATCAAAAAGAGATGTCTCAATTTCTTTCATTTTTCTTTTGTATGCAAAACATTTTTTCTTAAAATGACCCACTTTCTTACAGTAAAAGCATCTCATGGTGCTAGAATCAAACTTATTATTCCCATTATTGTTCTTGTTGTTATTTTCATGATTGTCATACACTTTACCCTTTCCCTTGGGTTTCTCTTGTTTGTAAGAGCCCTTGCCCTTAACAAACAAAATTTCCCCACTCCCTTTAGTCTTTCTAGAAGCCAATAACTATGACTCCCTATTCTTTAGAGCATCAATACATTGCTCCAGGGTAATGTTTTGACAATCATATTTAATTGAATTCTTAACAACAAGATAGTCATTATGAAGGGAATTTAACAAGATAATAGACAGGTCTTGGTCATCCAATTTGCTCTTCTCCCCAGTACTAGCTAAATCTTGAACCAATTTCTTAAACACATCTAGGTTCTTATCTAGACTGATAGCAGGGTCCATTTTAAACCCAAACAATCTTTCTTTTAGATAGATCCTATTACCTAGGTTCTTTTTTTGGTAAATTTGTTCAAGCTTATTCCACACCTTGACAAGGGTATTGTCCTCTTCATCTAAACACCTGATTACACCATCAGTAATGTTCCAAAGCATGCAACCTATTGCATTCTCCATCACTTCAGTCCTCCACACAAGATCAATGCTTTCGAAGAAAGTGTCTGGATCATCTATTGACCTAAGGAGTTTCTGTTGTTGTGAAATCCCCCGGATTTCTAACCCGTTAACCTATGGTTTCAGGACCGCGAACCCGGGCCTTGAGTCGGCAACAACTGTGGACCATTCGAGTTGAGCCCGAAGGTTCGAAGGAGGACCAAATGATCGTGAATGAACCTAGTGATGATTTGATAACTCTCATGGAGTTTAAAAGAAGAGAGAAGATTCATCACGATGGTGTTAAAAGGCGGTTTTGGCATATTCGTAGATCGGCGATGGATAATCCAATTGAGACAAATAAGGTATCAAATCGAAGATCGTCGAAATACCTTTCCAGCGAGCTAAAATTTACTGAATTCCGAGTCCGTTTGGGGGTCCAACCATGGACGGAAAGTTGGGCCGGTTGGGTGAACCAATCCCCCACCCTATTTTCTATTTAGGGGCAAAAACGGAATTTCGGATTCTTAAACCCTATTTTATGTTTTAACTCATCCGTAGCCGCATTTTATTTTACAAGAACGACTTTGAGGCTGCGGGAAGAGGAGAAACGAAAGAGGGGGCGATTTCCATTCTTCCGGAGGCATTCTGTGATTCGAATCTTCAAGAAAATTTCAAGAAAGGTTAGTTTTATTTAATCCTTCTCTCACTCACAATTTTGTGAGTACTTTCTCTCCTTACCTTTTGAGGAATCTTGAAAGGGAAGCATGTTTAGGTTGATAGCTTATTTCTCAATTTTCATTTTAATGTCGCTTTCTAATAAATGAGTTATTGGTGCAATCCCATGATAAGGGTGATTCATTTTGACTCTCTAGGTTACCCACTGGTGATTTATGAGAGCCAATTTGGGGCACTTTGATTTAGGTCAAATTAAATCAAATTGAGAACACCCTTGTGATCTCTTTATTTCCAATTAATTTTTCCCCACAATTTCATTTCATTTCGACTTCAATTAAAGACAAAATTATAACTTTTAGCCGATTTAGGTTAAAAGGGTGAGTTAAAACCTAGAGTTCTATTTGAGGTTGTTACGGGAATATTTTTACATATTTTACTAAACCCAAATTAACGGGAATATTTTTACATATTTTACTAAACCCAAATTAACTCTTATTTTTATTTGGTTAATCCTTTTGCATGATTAGGATAAATTACCCAAAGGTTATTTCCTTATGGGAAGAGATATTGATCTGTGGAGAAATATCAAAGTAAAAGGTGAGGAATAACCAACCCATTATATTGAATTGATTGTTGTTGTTTTATATCTTTTGATAAATATGAATTGTCATAATATATGTTTATCATTATTACTTATGATGTTGCTTCTTGCTGTGAAATATATTAATGTTGTTATGATATGGAATGTGAATGTATGTGAAGGGAGAAGAGAAATATTATTATTTCTTCTACCTTGTATTATCTGTTTGGGTTGTGGGTTCGCCCATCGCCCTAGTTATGTGATTGCTTAGTTGTGGTTGGAGAATGGGGAATGCCCTATGGTGGTATAGGATACCAGAGGAGGCGGTATGGGACGCATTCCTATGGTGCCCTTGGCGCTTTCCCTAACTACTGGTTGGCATATTTAGGGCATGTCTAGAAGTGTTGGGCTATGTGACCTCTTGAGTACTACTACTCTTCCGGCAGGGGTATTGAAGCCGGTTAACCCGTGATGGTAGTGGCTGGGTCCTGTATCGAGCAGGCCCACTATCATCATTGAGAGGTAGGGTTGCATATAACAGATAAGGGCTCATGGGCACTCAAGACCGGTGAAACGACCCGTGAGAGGACATGGAGATCATCCTGTCTATTATATGTGGATGATCACTGGGTTAAGGGATGTAATCCAACAGATGCCTCCCGTTGAGGATTACATTCATAGGTGGGAAGGTATTGAATCAACAGAGCACTAGGCGTGAGGGGAGATATCCGGACCATTGTAGTACGAGACTGTATGACCCTGCACTGGGCTTAGGTTTGTCCCTGACACGCGCCAGATCTTATACCAATGGTGATGTGAGAGAGTGGTGACTTAATCCCCAACCATGGCTCGATGAGACTTTACCCAACAGCCGCGGAGAACCCAACAGACGTGCTTAAGTGCCGTGAGGGAAGAGTGATGAGACTGCCCAAAGAAGACTAGTGTTTGACTTAATGTGTGTCTACTTTAGAGACTACATTATAGAGTTAGGAATCTCATATCATCACTTTGCATTTGTTTATTTATATTATTAAATACATGTTTGTCTTATGAATGTTGAAATTGGAATTGTATGAAGATATGATGTGATTGTGTTACCTCACTGAGTTCTATGAACTCATTCCTTTATTTTGTTGTTTCTTTAGACTGTTCTACAGGTCATGAGGACCCCTTTTTCGTTGAGGATCCCTTATCAGGTGGTTACCCAGACGGTGAAATTGGAGACGAAGTGGAGGCACATGACTCTTCCTGTTCCTGCCAAGACTGCTCTTATGGAGAGTCTTCTCCTTAGAATTCTTTAGATTATTTCCACTGCAACATTATATATTCTTTCTTTTCGTATAACTCTGATGTTCAGTTTTGAAAGGATTTTGAATATTGTAATCCTTTCTTTTCATTCTTGATTATTAAATACTTGAACTGATTTATCTCTGGTCCATTTAAATTTACTTTATCATGTATTGTATGGAATTGTCCCTGAACCTAGATCTTGCGGTGTATCACCCCCACGGGTATTCGGGTATGACCGGATCCGGCTGGGTGGGGTGTGACAGTTGTGCCATGAGAGCCTTGACTTTTCTTTTCCATATTCCAAAATCCCATGTCCCATCAAACTTCTTTATATCAACCTTGGAACCCCCCATAGGAGTGTCCAAACTTAGGTACCTAGGGTTCTCTCCTAGACCCACAGCTCTGCTAGAGCCAATGGTGACCACACTGGGAGGAGAATCCTCCCTTGGTAGACCAAATCCCTTGCTTAACTCCACTTTGGAGCCGGTAAAATACACCAATCAGTATATACAAGAAAATTAATTCACAATACTGATATCCAATTCTGAAAAAGAAAGATTATAATAATCAAGCATTAATCAATCATACTTTATTGGCTAATAACATACAATATTCAGTAGCATTAATTCAAGCAATTGTTAACATAATAGGCCAATACAAACCAAATAAAGTGCCAATGTTAACAACCGAATATAATAATGCAGTCTTTTATATGAATTTCTAGCAAACATATAAACAGTGATTAATTAAACATTAAACATATCAGAATTACTTCTCAAACATAGGTTAACCTAATTACAAAATTAAAACCAAGTCATACATATGAACTGAATGCATATAGTTAGGTTATAAGGTAGCAGAAGCATATATGTATAACCAGAAATTAAAATTGCAATAAACCTACATACTATATAAGATCAAACAATCAAATTATATGTAAAACCATACATAAACCCTAATTTGATTCCCTCTAATCACCTGTCACAAGGCTCTGATGCCAATCCGTGATCGCAGGTTGGTGATAGACTGTATAAATTACCTAATCTAAGCAAGAAGAAGACAAGAGAGAATTGATTACGGAGTTCAGTTCTTACGAACCTACATCTCCGGGACTCTAGATAGAATCTGATCCACTATGGGTTGAAAAACTTACAAACGTCAAGGAAAAAGAAATGTACAAGGATAACCCTATAATGACAACCAATGGTGCTCAAACCTCCATCGAGTCTCCCTCTTCTTGTGATGAACACAAGCCCTTCAGAATCTCCTCAAAGAACCTTCAAGATCGAATAATTGAGGCGAAACCAAAGAGTTGAAGCAGCCATGGACGAATTGCAGAGAGCTCAGAAAACCCCAAATCGTGATTTACAGAACATATGATTTGAACCAGCCCAAAAGCCTCATATACAAACAAGTGAACCAGCTGGTTCAACAGAAAATCACTTAATCCATGTAAAATACCCAGATTACCCTTACAGGAATAGATGAGGAGCTTAAATAGTATGAGCTGATTGTTATGGGGAGTTGGATTGCCTTGCTGCATGTATATCCTTTCTATGATGTTCATCAGATATGCATTGGTTACAGCTTGCCATAACGGGGCTCCATAGCCATATACCAAGTCAGTCGGGGGAGTGCATTGGCCGTTATGGATTTGACTCCAGATTTCTCGCTTGGAGTGGACATGGTGCTTAATTAGCGAGTCTTAGTCATAATGGTCAACGGAATTTTTGGATTCTATAATAGTCTAGCTACTAGATTGCTTGCTGAGCTTCATCCTACATGTGTTAAAGGAGGAGGAACTCAAGTCTTGGATGTTGTCATGTTGGTAGGGTGTCTTATATCTTCAACTCGAGTTGTTGCCCTACATTCCCGGACATAGGGTGAAGCCCCCTAGTTCACTCAGGGTTGATCTGGTCAAGGGTGTTGAGCCTAGTTGAACCAATGGTTTGGGATCGAGCTATATGACTCGGTGGAAAGAGGCATAACAGAGAGAGAGAAAATTGAGAAACTAAGTGTAGGAACTCTATTTCAGTTTGAATGAATTTCTTCCACACTCAAATGTGGGTGGAAGGTTTGTATATATATATATATATATATATATATATATATATATATATATATATATATATATATATATATATATATATATATATATATATATATATATATATATATATATATATAATATTTGAGTTACAACCAATTTACAATTTGAATTTTATAGGTCTCTTGTAGTGATATAGTGATACACTTTAATCATAACTCGATCTCCTCTTGATCAGTTGGAGATAAGATCAGTTGAGGATAAGGTTGGTTATGGTGGATTTGAACTTGAATTTGACAAATTCAAATTTGAAGATGATTCTGTTACACTCCTCCACAAGCAAAACAGTCAGTTGCATACTGTGAGCTTGTCTCATAAAGTCCTAAACCTTGAAGCACACTAACCTTTGGTGAGAATATCTGCCAATTGATCATGAGTAGATACAAAAGGAATTTGAAGCTTGTTGGCTACACCTGCTTCCCCCACAAAATGGTAATCAATTTATATGTGTTTTGTACGTGCATGGAATAGTGGATTAGCGGCAAGGTATGTGGCTCCAATGTTGTCAAAGTAGAGTGTTGGAGGTGGAGTATGCAGGCCTAGATCTTGTAGTAGCTGATCAATCCAGATTAGGCCTGCAAAAGCATTGGCAATTGCTTTGTACTCAAACTCAGTGGAGGACTGTGCAACAGTTCGTTACTTCTTCGAACTCCAAGATATCAAGTTTGGGCCCAAATAAATACAATAATCACTTGTTGAACAGTGATCCTCTATGCACCTAGCCAAGTCAGCATCATTATATGTTGTGAGATGAAGAGAGGTGGTTGGCTGAAATAAGATGCCATGATTGGGTGTATCCTTTAAATATCGTAGGATACGTTTGATGGCAGACCAGTGATCAACAGTAGGATTGTAAATGTACTGGGCATAACTTGTTCACATAATAGGCAATGTCTGGCCGTGTAAGAGTTAGGTATTGTAGTGCCCCAACAATACTTCTATATTTAGTTGGGTCATTGAAGACTTCTTTGTCCGAAGGATTCTTTGAGCTTGTTGATGATGGTGTAGGCATAGGTTTTGCATCAATCATGTTGGATCGCCGTAACAAATCTGTTGTATACGCCGTTTGAGAGAGATTGAGTCCTACCTTTGAACTTTCCACTTCCACCCCTAAAAAGTAGTTTAGCAAACCAAGATCCTTAATTGCAATTCCTTAGCTAGTGTACCAATAAGATATCCGACCAAGTTGATAGTCGGTCTAGTTACTATGATGTCGTCAACATACATCAACATATAGATAACTTGTTTGTGAAGAACTCTCACATATAGAGCAATGTTAGATAAAGAAGTTTTAAATCCAAGAGAGACTAAGACAGTCCCAAGACGATGAAACCACGACCATGGGTCCTGCTTCAAACCATATAAAGCCTTCTTGAGTCAGTAGACATGATGAGGTAAGGCTGAGTCAATGAAGCCCTGAGGTTGAGTCATGAAAACTTGTTCTTGTAGTTGACAATTTAGGAAGTTTGAACATCTAATGGATGAAGAACCCATCCTCTAGAGATCGCAATTGATATGACAGTCGGAATAGTAGTAGGTTTGACTATGACAGTGAATGTTTCAAACTAGTCAAGTCCCTCTCTCTAATGAAACCCCTTGGCCACTAACCTAGCCTTGTATCTAGATATGAATCCATTAGGGTTTCTTTCGATTTAGAAAACTCAGTTGTCGCCAACTAAGTTCATCGTTGGTTAGTATGGAACCAATTCCGAAGTGCCATTTTCTAAAACGGCATTAAATTCTTCACTCATGGCCATCCTCCATTTTGGATCTTTGCTTGTTGTAGTGTAAGAAGGGGGCTCAATCTCACTGATTCTAGGACTTTTGGTGACCATCAGAGATTCAATTTTGTCACTGGTTTGACAATTCTAGCCTTGGCTCAAGTTGCATTGAATGGTTAGTAGGCGGTGGTGGTAGATTGGGTATCGTTGGAGTAGGTAAGTGGGCTACAGGTTCAATTGGGGTTGAGTTTTGGTCAGAGCCAATGGGCTAGATTTATAAGTCAGGTTAGGGGGTGGGCCTAGAAGTGGGTGGGATTGTGGGTATTAGGTTTGGCGCGGGTAATGAAGTTGTGGAAGTAGTAATATTGTAGGTGAACAAAGTGGGTTGGACTCTCTTAGATATGGTTTTGGTATGGAGAAGGGAAAAAGATGCACATCAAAGGTAACATGCCTGGAGATATATGTGTACCCTATGGAAGGATCATAACACTTGTCCCCTTCGTAAGGACGAAGCCATGGATGGCAAGCACACCCAGAAGTTCGAGGAATGTAATCTAGGTCCTTCTAAAAAAGAACTTGAAATGGTGATTTGTTTTCAAAACTGGTGTAGGAAGTCGATTAATAAGATATGCTGTCGTCTTATAGGCCTCTGGCCATATTTTTGTGGGATTGAGGCTCGTTCAAAGAAAGAAAGACCTGTTTCAACTACATGGTGGTGCTTGCTTTATGCCCTCCCATTTTTTTTAGACGTGTGGGGGCATGATTACTGATGTGAAATACCTTTAGCTTGAAAAAATGTATCAAATGCTTGGTACCCTGGTGCACCATCAGATTGAAAAATTTTAGCCTTTGCATGTTCACAATATGCAAATAGAATTTATGAAAAATTGGAACTGCCTCAAATTGGCCTACAAGAGGATAAACCCAAACAAATCTACTGAAGTCATCTGTAAAGGAAATATAATAACAATACCCATGAACTGAGAGAAAGGGAGAAGCGCCCCATCTATCTGAATGAATTAACTAAAAAGGAAATGATGATCTATATGAATTTAATGCAGAAGTAATTTATGTTGATTAGGCCAACTGACAAGCAGCAAACTGAAGATAAAGTGGAGGTCAATGAAGGTAGATGTGAACTACGAAATATGAAATCCAAGCATTTGACAGAAAGGTGCCCAAGTCTATTATGCCACACATCGTTGGATGCTCTTTCGCCAACATAAACTGAGGGAGGGATGGGTGCACTGTTGAGCCGATATAGTCCTTTTATCAATGGTGCCTTGAAGTAGTACTTCCCCATTTGAGGATCCTTCAAGCAACAAGAATGGGGATTAAACTTCACAATAACATTGTTGTCATCAGTAAACTTGCTAATAGAAAACAAATTTTTAAGTAATTTGAGGAACATGCAACACATCATTTAATAGCAAATTTCAAGTAGAAGGATTAATAGTTTTTCCAACATGTTTGATTAACAAACCTGCCTCAGTACCAATGTCGATCTAATTAGTGCCAGTGTATCTGGTTGCAAATTTGGTAGGTTAGAGGTGATACAATGTGATGCACCTAAGTCTAAATACCAATGTGCATCAAAGGAAGCTGTAGGGGCTCCCATATTGACTTTGGCAATGTCTAGAGAAGGATTTGAGGTGTTGTGAAGGGGCCGATTGTATCTGTGATAGCAAGAAGTTGCTGAATGATTGGGTTTGTTACAGATCTAACAAATAATAACTGGTGTAGGGAGTAAACCAATAGTGTTGCGATTTCATTGATGTATACGTAAACCATATCCACAACCAGAGTAATACCCACATCTGCTGGAATAATGTTGTTGTGAAATCCCCCAGATTTCTACCCCTTTAACCCATGGTTTTAAGACCGAGAACCTGGGCCTTGATTCGGCGACAATTGTGGACCATTCAAGTCAAGCCCAAAGGATTGGAAATGGAACCAATGTTGGTGGAGACCCTTGTAATGACTCAAAAACTCTCATAGATTTTAAGTGAAGAGAGAAGATTAGTCACGACAGTGTAAAAAGGGTGATCTTGAAATGTCCATAGGTCAATGATGGAGTCCGATTGATGCGAATAAGGTATTAAATCGAAGATCGTCCAAAGACCTTTCCAACGAGCCAAAAATCATCAATATCGGAGTTCGTTTGGGGGTCCAACCATGGACCAGAAGTTTGGGCCGTTTGGGTGAACCAACCCCATCCCATTTTCTGTTTAGGGGCAAAATTGGAATTTTGGATTTTTAAGCCCTACTTATGTTTTATCTCATCCGTAAACACATTGTTGGAGGCTAGAAAGGGGGGAGGCTTTGGAGAAAAGGAGAAACAAAAGAGAGGAGCGATTTCCATTCTTGCGAAGGTGTCTGTGATCGGAATCTTCGCAAAATCACTACGAAAAGTTAGTTTTCTTTAACCCTTCCCTTTAATCATAGTTGGTGAGAATTTATCTTCTCTTCTTTTGTGGAGATCTTGAAAGGGAAGGTTGTTAGGTATCTTGGATGCTTTCCTTTTTTGTGTTAATGTTCCTTCCTAGTTTGTGGGAGTAATTTCTTTTCTCTTCTTTTGAGGGATCTATGGAAAGGAATAATGATAGGTATCATACAAGCTTATCTTTTCTTATATTAATGTTTCCCTTGAGTATGGGAGTAATGGTAAGATCCCATGCTAAGGTTTACGCATTTTGACTCTCTAGGTTACCCACGGATGATTTATGAGAGCCAATTTGGGGCATTTTGATTTAGGTCAAATTTAATCAAATTGAAGGTACCCGTAAGATCCTTTTGCTACCAATTAGCTTTCCCAAAATTTTGTTTCGTTATAGACTTCGAATTGGTGACTAATTAAAGACCATTCACTAGTGAGGTTGAGAGCTACTCTTTTTAACTTAGTTTTCAGATTTGGGTTTTCGTGGGAAGATTTTAGGATATCCTTTGAAACACAAATTGGCTCTAATTTGTGATAATTATTTCTTTTGCATAAATAGGTTAATATATCCTTAATCACTAATTTGTGGGAGTGGATTCTTGGATTTGGAGGAAGAACAAAGTAAAAGGTGAGGAATATACTTAACTTTATATTATATGTGTAATGATGTTAGTTACTTTTCATTATTGATATCTTGTATTGCTTTAGTATTATCTTGTGGTTATTTTATGTCTTTTGTTAAATATGAATTGCTATAATTTATGTTTATTATTACTTCTGATGTTGCTCCTTGCTTTGAAATCTATTATTGTTGTTATGAAATGGAATGTGATTGTATGAGAGGAGAAATATTATTATTTCTTCTACCTTGTATTTTCTACTAGGGCTGTGGGTTCACCCATTGCCCTAGTGACATTATATGATTGCTTATATTGTGAATGAGAATGAGGAATGCCCTTTTGGCATTTCTGCCATAGGATACCAGAAGAGGCGGTATGGGACGCATTCCTATGGTGCCCTTGGCTCTTTCCTGATTATTGATTTACATATTTAAGGCATGTCTAAAAGTGTTTGGTTAGGTGACCTCATGAGTACTACTACCCTTTCGGCAGGGGTATTGAAGCCGGTTAACCCGTGATGTTAGTGGCTGGGTCCTGTGTGTCAAGTAGGCCCACTATTATCATAGAGAGGTAGAGTTGCATATAATAGATAAGGTCTCATGGACGCTCAAGACCGGTGAAATGACCCGTGAGAGGACATGGAGATCATCCTGTCCATTATGTGTGGATGACCACTGGGTTAATGAATGTAGTCCAACAGATGCCTCCTGTTGAGGATTCCATTCATAGGTGGGAAGGTATTGAACCAACAAAGCACTAGGTGTGAGGGGAGATATCCGGACCATATGTAGTATGAGACTGTATGACCTTGCACTGGGCCTAAGATTATCCTTGACACACGCCAGATCTTATACCAATGGTGATGTGAGAGAGTGGTGACCTAATCCCCGACCATGGCTTGACAGGACTTTACACAACAACCGCGGAGAACCTAACATACGTGCTTGAGTGCCGTGAGGGAAGAGTGATGAGACCGCCCAAAGAAGACTGGTGTATGACTTAATGTGTGTCTACCATAGAGACTTCATGATAGAGTTAGGAGCATAATCATTCATATATCATATCATTGTCATTAATTACATTATTGATATTCATATTGTATGTGTGGTGTGGAATCTTGTGAATGAATGCATGATATGATGTTGAGTTGACCTCACTGAGTTCTGTTGAACTCATTCCTTTTATATGTCTTTTTCTATTAGATTATACTGTAGGTTATGAGGACTTCTTTCAAATGGAGGATTCGTTGCTAGTATATCTTCTTGAAGGAGTGACCGAAGAAGAAGTGGACGCACATGGAGCTTCATGCCAGTATCAAGACTGTTCTTTTGGATTGGATTCCATTAGAAAACTATTTTAGTTTATTTTTCCGCTGCGAATAAAACTACTATCTTTTCTTTTCAAAACTCTGATGTTATACTTTAATTTTGAAGTAATGGATGATTGTAACCATTATTTCAGTTTTGATAACTTTAAATGAGAAACTTGATTTATTCTTGTCCATTTAATTATACTATATCATGTTTTGTATGGATTTGTCACTGAACCTAGATCTTGCGGTGTATCACCCCCACGGGCATTCAGGTATGACCGGATCCGGCTTGGTGGGGTGTGACAGTTGTGGTTGAGATTCGGTAGCAACATGTACTTCGACTGTGGGAAGCTGCATATGAGAAGAGCACTGATCTTGAAAATTTTCTTGGCTTTTGAGAAGACTAGTGAAATCTTCTAACGGAATGGGATCAATTTGGGAAGTGGTCGAAGCAGCAAAGGCATCATACTTAGAACCAAGAACACGTACGATGCTTTAGATAACATTAGAGTCAATCGACAAGCGAATGGGTAGTGGCTACAAAACTGTCAACCAAATACTTCACACATTGAAGATAATCAACCATGGTAGAGCTACCTTTCTTGGTCTGAAAAAGTTTGTTCTTGAGTTGCATAACACGGGCTTGTGATTGAGAGGCATTAGTATTTTCTAAAGTAGTCCAAGCAACATGGGAAGTGGTGGCTCCAACAATTTGAGACAAGGGGCCTTCTATAAGAGAAGAAATAATCCATGAAAGAATAATCTGATCTTGCCTTTGCCAGGTGAGATATTCTAGGTTCTGTACAAGTTGTGGAAGAAGAAGATGTCATAGTAACAAGAGGTGGATTGCTGCCATCTATAAAACCTTATAAATCATGTGCATGAAGGAAAGGAAGGAACTTGGAGTGCTAGAGAATCTAATTGTGGCCATCAAGTTTGTTCGGTAGCAAGGATATGATGTTGGAGGGAGGCATCAAGGATGGAGTAAAGGAGTTGCAGGTTGCAATCAAGGTGCAAAATTTTGACGATATTTTGGAGTGTTTCAACCAAATTTGCCCCCCCCCCCAAAAAAAAAAAAAAATTGGGAGGGTATTTTTTATCATTTTGGGCCCAAATTTAGTGTCTACCCTAATTTTATGCCATAAACACATTGGAATTGCTGATTTTGCCTAAAACCTCACCCAAATTGGTGTTCTTGATTGGCACATACCTGATTATATACAGCTAAAACTGGATTCTATAACATTATCTTAAACAATTAAACCAAAATAAATATACACAAGGAAAATAAACATCAATATAAAATATTAATATACAAATACAACTAAGTATATACCTGTGTTGGCACCACATGTATCATGTGAATACCAAGTACTATGCCTCGGTGGATCCATCCACTGTGTGTCCTTTGATCTCGTGCTATAAGGCCCAAAGGCTACAAGTATGAACTTCTCCTCCATTATTTTTTAAAAGTCACTCCATGCCATTTCATACTGATGGTTGTTGACATACAGAAAAACCAGAGCTTTGTAATTGACATCATCTATGGATGCAAAACTACTCCCACTAGGGGGGTAATGTGAATAGAGATATGGAAGAGAGTCAAGAAACCTTGGTGGGTGTGGTGGTGTTGGTGCTAGATCATTTGATGGTAGGGTTACATCCAAACAATATTGGTATACTGTCTCCAACATAGCAGTTGTCTCTGAGCCAATGGAAGAGATAATCGGGACACTCTGATGATGATGACCCCAACCATCATAACCCTCATAAGTAGATGTGTTGCTGTTCTGCGAACCCAAGCTGCTCCTCCCATGACCTTCCTCCCTCCCTGGCTAAGTATAACTCATAGGATGACCACGATAAAGCTCACCACCATGATCGTTATCTTGGGTGGCATACGTGACTGAGTCTCTCTAGTGTATCTCTTCAGGGGATGTTGTGTCTCTAATAATGGAACATGTAATCACTCCTGCATTCCTCCTCCACCACCAAGGCCATCATCATCATCATCGTCATTATCATCATCATCCTCATCATCCTCCATCATCCCTCCAAGTTTGATTGGGATTGGGAGCAAGGGTGTCATTAATATCATCCTCGTGAGTGCAAGGCTCCACCATGCAATCCTCATCCTTAGTGGCAGCAACCACCTATGCATGTGCCTACCCCTCTCAAGATGCCATATACTCATCTACATTAACTCCTGTAGCTTTAGCAATGACTGGGTCTGGCCTCCCTCCAGGCTGGTTTAATACCAGCTCACCCCTATCAAACAACCAATCAGTGAGGGGATGTTGTTCATCTACAATGACCTCGAAGATATCGTTGAGGTTGATGTCCCTATCCATGTCATGGTTAGCATGTATCCTAGCATGCTCTATCTTCAACTTCATGTTGTAGTGGCAAGTGGCAATACACGAGGTCATTCAGGCACTAACTTCCCAACCTGTTCCTCCTCTCGAAGTGAATCATGCCAAATGTACTCCAGTTCCTCTCACACCCAGAGGTAGAGCAAGTCTAGGAGAGGATCTTCACTTCCACTCTTCGGAGGTTCTCTGCATCGACCCCATACAAAACCCACCACTTAGCTGCATTATCACAAGTACATTAAGTTAATACTTCAATGCTAAATAAAAATCCTACTTATATAATTATATGTAAAATGTAATAATAATGGTAATAATCATGCATTTAACTTGGATCATAATTTGGTCGATTATATATAGCAGCATCTGAACCAAATACCCCCAGTGCATCCCTAAACATCTTTATCTACAATCATTTATATTGATAGTTAGATAAATTCTTTCACAAATAAAAAGCAAGTACTAAGTTCTAAATACCTAATATGTCACCTTAATGTGGCAATTTGACTGGACCACTGGGTTCGATTCCAACTTCTAGATAACCTGCATGACGTAATTGAGTAGGTTTGACATCAACCCCAAATTTTTGCTCTAATGATATTTGGGATTGAGATAATAGGTTGCACATATCACAAACTCACAGTTAGAGACTTAGAACTTTCATTGAATGAATTATTAATATCTACTACAAGTCTACACTACAAATTAATAACCCACACTAATTATTTACCTGCCTATGTATCAGATGCAATAGATGAGTGGTTCATTGAGCATGCACAATATTCAGGTAAGCGGTGTGACCTATGGGGTTAGTTCTTTGTATGGCTATCTTCATGTGCTCAAGGACTGTATAAATGTGGGGTATAGTGGGCCTCCTCAAGAAGGAGCCAACCATACGCAAGACCTTGATTATGGGATCAAAGGTCTCTAGTACAATAGTCACATTCCTCCAAAACTCACTAGATTAGATCGTCGTTTGTGCTGTGTGCCCACTATTTGTATTGAATTATCACAAACACATTAAGTTAGTTATAGATACTACATACTAGATATTCATAGTATAAATGTATAAGAACTTGTTAAATCAAATAGTAGAGTGAAAAAAAATACTCACTTGGATCCAACCCAAGAGAACCATTCATTTGATGCAAACATAGATCAAAGGCCTGCCTTCCTCTAGTGAATACTACTAAAGGCGACGAAATTCGTGGCAAATCTCGTTGGACCAGGTAGCACTAACTCACCCTTGCATGCTCCCCTCATCATATCTAGAGCAATGCTATGATTATAGATGAAATTAGTTACCTACCTGACCCTCTCCATTGTGGTCTGGACAGTACTGATCTTACCGATGTCCTTTAGCATGAGGTCAAAACAGTGAGCTACGTAGGGTGTCCAATATATTTAGATGTATTCATCAGTACCTCACCTACCTTCTTGAAGTTGGAGCCACTGTTGGTGACAATCTACACCACATTGTAACAACCTCCGTAATTCTTACCCGGGATCCATACTGCAGGTCCAAGTACTTGAAGTTCTAGCTGGAAAAAGCTGTGGACTATCCAGATTGAAGCCCATGATCTATACCCTGATCCCATAGATCTAGATTCTACCGATGAAGAACCTGCCATACTAGGAACCCGAATGAGATCCAATAGAAACCCTGATGGACTATGAAGGTGGATCTCTAGCTTGAGACAAGTCGAGTTTGAAGATGTTCGAGATCAAGATAAGGATCCCCACATGTTGGTTTAAGTTAGATTGGTGTTGGGGATCAACCGGTTAAGCAAAGCACCCAAGTGCAGAATAGTACTAGGGGCCAGTTGCTTAAGGTAGTTGATTGACCCAACTAACCACCCCAAGCAACCAACTAGGTCTACTTATGGGTTTTAAACCTTGTTTTGCCTAGCTCTCTATAAATAGCCATCCACGACCTAATTTTGTATTATTTTATTCTTGGAGGCTACTATGGATGGTTGGGAGGCAAAGTGCACATGTTTGGTGGTGAAGAATGCTCGAATCATGGAGAAGGTTTGATTCTAGCTCGGTCTTGAGAATCGGTTGGAGGTTAGTTAATCACACACTCTCCCCACTTGTCTCTCTTTATTAGTAGTGTGTTTTTCTTCCCTCTATAATTCTGTAGATAGTGAGTTGAGATGGTTAGGATCTTTCCATCGATGAAAGCGACTAGATCACACCTAAAGATGGATTCCTATATCCAAATCAACGGTTGGTTTAGTTGAATGAGATGAAGTGGATTCTAAATCTTCCTCTTCTGTACTTCTAGATTGTGATGAACTCTTTGGAATGTTAAGGATGAAATTCTGATTTGGATCATCTCAAAATTATATCAAGGATGGGTGATCAAAAGTTGAAATTTCAGACTTGAGATTTTGCCCGAGAGGGGTGGTGGCGGTCAGGGCGGTTGATTGACCCAACCAACTACCATGAGCGACTGGCTATGTCACATAGGCCCTATCAGCTTGATCTTTGCTCTATTTTGACTTCCTGTTTTTAATAAATCTTCTTAAATCTAATCTAGGCAATCTATGAGGTTTACTGGACTTGTTCCTCGTGAAGTTTGATTGTACTTTCAGTAGCTTTTTCACTTTGACAGGTAAGGTTATATTTCTAGTTATATATGAATTGGAATGTAATGTGATGAGTTGTTTATAACTTTGAATGCGATCATATAACTTGTTGTTATAGTAGTTTAAATGATTCATTGATAAGATATGTTGTGAATGATAATTGGATGTACTTGAATTATTATGTGATATAGAATGATGAAGTGTTGTAACTATGATTGAGGGTATCCGTAGCTTGGGATATCAGGGACTGTGGTATGGGACACTGCTCTCTGATGCCCTCAACACTATCCTAGTTGTTGGATTACATACCTAGGAGGTCTAGATTGCATGGTCAGATGTCCATACATGCTACTACCCTTTCGGAAGGGGTATTGAAGCCGAATGACCCGTGATAAATGTGACATGACTCTATTTCATCCTACAATGGTAGCCAGTCCGTGTAAAGACTCAGTGGTCCATTGTTGATCATGCATTAGTAGGGTTGGGCTCATGGGCATCCAATAAGCGATTTGAGATTCGTGAGGGGACATGAGAGCATCCACCCCAACAATATGTGGATGATCATAGGGTTAGGGAATGGAGTCCGACAGAGGTAGTCAGTCCATGAGGATTCTCATTCCTAGGTGGAGAAGGATACTGAACCCAGTTTGTTGGTGCCATAATGGAAGTGTTTGGATAACATGTAGTATGTTATTGCAAGACCTTGCATTGGGTTAGAATCCCTGACATGTGCCAGTACTCATGACAATGATTATTGTAACATCCCCAGCCAGAGTACCCTAACCGTGATACCCGGAAGTGTGATTCCACAAGTTTCACGGTAAAGTTAGGGAAATCATATAACCACATAGCACACTAACACAATCATGAGCAATGAATAATCAATGTTTAATCTTTATTGAGAAATGATTCAAGATATAATCTTGGAAATATAATCAAAATATAATCAAAGTTTGAAATAACATGATACCAATCAAAAGATCAACTATAACTCCATAAATCAAATGCGGAATAGTAGATCAAACTCTAAAGTAAGTATAAAGCTATTACATCCGGAATAAACTAAGAAAACAAAGGAAACTGTTCTAATCATACAACTCTTTAATCTCATATAAAGTATGATCGTATTCATAAACTCTTGTAAAAAAAAATGGTCGCACTAGCTCCAAGATAGTAGTAATCCTGGTATGCTTCATAATCACACAAGGCACCTTCACCATTATCTTTGTAACAGCTAACACCTTGCATAGAGTACCAGTCACTCGCCGTGGCTTTGACATCTTGACTTTCGAAGTCATCGATACCTGTAACAGGATCTAAAAACATATCTCCCGAAGGGTGAGCTCAAAAGAACTTAGCAAGTAGTTCAATTCACAATATACAACTACAAGTAGTTCAAAGCAAACAAGATGCAATGATATGAAACAATGTATGTAAGCATGCTTCTAACTATAAGTATGCTGGTCTCTATTGGCAGACACTCATTAAAATACAACACCATACTCCTCAAGGTAGGTCTCAATCACTCTCCCTCATGGATCTGATGCACGTCTTTTAGGTTCTCCAGTGGTAATTGAGTCCTGCATCAATCTCGGACATTCCATGGCTAGGGTTTAGGTCAACACAATCGCTCACCACCATTGGTCTGAGTACTGGCATGTGTCATGGTTAATACCTAGCCCAATGCAAGTCATCTACTGAGTCACATCTACTCGGAGTCAGGTATCTCCCTTCCGTGCACTAAACAATCTGTTCTGGTATGATAGCCTCCCTTCCGTGCCTATGCAGTCCTTTATGATATCTCCCTCCTTGGAATCACCATCTCTTATGTAGACTCTCAACCCTATTGATCATCCACATATAATAAATGGGAAGCTCTCAGGTCCTCTCAAGGGTTGGTTACCGGTCTTGAGCACCCATGAGCCCAGGTTTATTATGTGCAACCATACCAATGAATGGCCTCCACAATGTGAATTACGTCCTCTCATGGCTCTGATACACGTCTCCTGAGAATTCCAATTGCTGCCACGAGTTACTCGGTCTCAATTCCCCTTCCGATAGGGTCAGATAAAACAGGGTTTCCCTAGCCAAACTCATCTAGACTATATCCTAGGGATGTGAACTAGTAATTAGGAAAAACACCAAGGAAAGCGTCTCATACCACCTCCACTGAAGTGTTATGATAGAAACGCCAAAAAGGCATTCCCCATTCCCCAATCACAACTTAGGCAATCACAGCACACCATGATTCCATAACATCACAATATAGTCCAACTCATTATAACCAATAACAGTAGGTAAATCATATCATGAGTAGAGTATAGTAACTACAGAAGTAAAACAATATAGAAAAAGTAAAACTATAGTAGCTAACACATGCATATAAGTCGTAACATATCAAAGCATGTATTTGTGCATATTGTGAGTGAACGTACTCACCTTATATTCGACTTTGTAAACTTCGAGTAAGAGATCAGAGAGCAAGTCCAAAATCACCAAAATAACCCTAAACAAACATGTAGAGTATAAGGAACAAATTCTAATGATCGGAGACGAAAGTAAGACAAAACGGAGAAAAGTTGTTGTCAGGCACAGCTTTGGTCGATGGTCTTGGTCGATGGCATCAACCAAGAGGATCAACCAAAGCTACTGTGTATGAATAGTAACTTCCAACTTTTGTCGAAAACTCTTCAAATCACAACGGAACATTCCGAAATTAATAGGAAAATTCTAAAATAACATAGAGAGACTATCTATGATGATCTAAACATCAAACAAGGCCATTGGAATAGAAATCCAATAAATCACCTAATAGTTTTAATCTGTGGATTCTCACGGAAAGGCTAGAATGAATGGGAATTCATTCTAAGGTTAAGGAAATAGTAGTTGATGCATAGAGAATAACCTAGAAGTATTTCTAACATAGATTAGAATCAAATAACTACAGTAAGAGTAAATCATAATCTCATGCTAGATCAAAACATAGAAAACACTCATTGTCTAAGGAAAGAGTAGAGTGAATGGGAACTCACTCTAAGACTATGAGGATTAGAGACTAGGAAATTATAGTAGTGTAAGACCTTCCTCACAATCAAAACAAATAGTAGAAACAATAGAGAGAATAGATCAATTAAGTATATGATTGAATACTAACTTTGTAGAAGAAGAATCAATGGAGGAACATTGCTTGGATGCTTGGAATCAACCTTGGGCTTGAAGAGGAGGCTTTAGGGTTCTTCTCACATTCTCCAAAAGTTAAGAGGCAAAGTGTTTAGGTTTAGTCTGAAATTATATATAAATATGACTTCAAAACCTAAAATTTCCAAAAACACACAATTCTGTCCTGAGGCTGCTTTGGTTGATGGGCTCAACCAAAGGGTTCCCCTTTTGAAATGCTGAATTTTGGTTTCCAAATGCCAAAACCACCACTTGGGTTCTCAACCAACTTAAGAAAGGGTCTTACCTAACTCCATATGACATTTAAAAGATGCCAATACTGTACTCAAGGTCCATCTACCAAGTCCATCATCATTTAGACTGCATCTTCTCCCAAAATCACACAAGATTTCTGATGAGCACATTTATGTGTGAAATCTTAGGGCATAAAGCATGCTTTTACACACTTAGAGTGGACCTACCTTGGGTTTTATGTTGTTTTTGCAGATTTTAGGACTTCTCAATATTTAAGCAAATATTTGGAGTTTTGGGTATGAATCATGCAATTTTACATGTCAAGAGATCCGTTCAAATTTTCAAATGTGAAAATGGGCCTAATCTGGAGCATGATGGGCTAGAGATGTGATTATGCGCCAACTCCAAAATATTTTAGAGATAAAGAAGCAAATTTTGATCTACGGCTGAGATTCTAAATTATTAATTAAATCTACAGAGATATTATTGAGAGAGTCCTAATGGAGAAAAGAGTCTTTGCATACTTCAATATCTTATTTCTTATTTGGGATTTGATCAAAGAAAGAAAAAGAGGATAAAGAATTATATTCAAAGAAGGAAAAGGGAAAAATTCTGTTTTTGAATGTCTCTGTCCAATGTCGATCAAGCCCTTCATCGAACAGTCATCTGGTGTGCGATCGAGCTGATATTTGGAGGAGAGCTTCACGACTTCTTGATCCTCAAATCCAATGGTGGAATTGTGCATTTGATCTCTCTAAGCCAGTCCGATTAGTACGCCAAAACCTTAATTGGTTGAGTCAGATAGGAACTTCGAGTTTGATTCAAATTCTGTCAAGATTCATATCCATGTAAACTCTATAAAAGGAGAGCATACTCCATTAAGGGAGAACGTGTTTTAGAACTTAGGAAGAGCACATTTTCTTTTCTCTTCAGTTTATTTTAGGCTTTCTTTAGTTTTCTTTGATTGTTTTCGTGAGATTTTAATTTATAGAATGAATGTTTAGGTTTAATTTTTCTATGTAATGCAATTTCAATTTCAAGTTCAAGTTTTAAATTTCAAGTTTCTAGTTTGAGGATTCGTTTTTCTCTGGGTCTAGCAATTGCAGATCTAGATCATTTTAAGATCTGGTTGTTAGGGTTGGTTGAGATATGAATCGTTTGTTCAATTTTTTTTATTTATTATTATTTGAAGTTCAAAGATGCAAGTAAATAACATTCTTCAATAATTTTCTCTCCCCCCCCCTCCATTCCCGCTTCTAAAATGCGAAAATGGGCCTGATTTGGAGCATGATGGGCTAGAGATGTGATTATGGGCCAACTCCAAAATATTTAAGAGATAAAGAAGGCAAATTTAATCTACGGCTGAGATTATAAATTATCAATCAAATCTACAGAGATATTATTAAGAGAGTCCAAATGGAGAAAAGAGTCTTTGCATACCTCAATATCTTATTTCCTATTTGTGATTTAATTAAAGAAAGAATAAGAGGAAAAAGAATTATATTCAGATAAGGAAGAAGGAAAAATCTCATTTTTGAATGTCTATGTTCAATTTCGATCAGGCCCTTCATCGAACGATCATCCGGTGTCCGATTGAGCTGATTTTTGGAGGAGAGCTTCAAAACTTCTTAATCCTCAAATCCAATAGTGAAATTGTGCATTTGATCTCTCTAAGTCAGTACGATTAGTATGTCAAAACCCTAATTGATAGAGTCAGATAGGAACCCTGAGTTTGATTCAAATTCTATCAAGATTCATATCCCATGTAAACTCTATAAAAGGAGAGCATACTCCATCAAAGGAGAACGTGTTTTAGAGCTTAGGAAGAGCACATTTTCTTTTCTCTTTAATTATTTTAGGCTTTCTTTAGTTTTCTTTGATTGCTTTCATGAGATTTTAATTTCTAGAATGAATGTTTAGGTTTAATTTTTCTATGTAATGTAATGCAATTTCAAGTTCAAGATCAAGTTCAAGTTTCAAGTTTCAAGATTCATTTTTCTCTGGGTCTAACAATTGCAAATCTAGATCATTTCTAAATCTGGTTGTTAGGGTTGGTTGAGATTTGAATCGTTTGTTCAATTTTTTTTTTATTGTTTGAAGTTCAAAGATGCAAGAGATCCAGAGCTGACACTCAGATCACTTCCCTTTTATTTTTATTTATTTATTATTTGCATTTTTTTCTGGCTTTAGTAATTATGCGTTGGTTATGTTTGCTTTATTTTTCGTCTCAAATCGATCGCATTAGATGTATGGATTAGGACCATTTGTTTAGTTTAATTAATTATTTAACAAATTTGAATCATTGCACTCTTGCATTATCATTAAGAAGTTAATTCTAAAGTGACATATCTCCTTGAGATCGACCTGATAGCTACACGATACCATGTGCTTGCGGTTATTTTTAACTTCACAAACAGTTTCCAAGATGGGATCTTCACTCAATCTCCATTGGTTCTAGGTTAGAGCCAATGGGTTCAATAGAGAGGGTCCACAACTGTCTTCTACCTTGACTTTGGGTCTTCAAACCTACAACACAAATTTTTGGATTAGGGTTGGTGTGGGATTTCACAGTTGTGGTGACAGAGTGTGGACCTAAACCCCAGCCATGGTTGATTGATGAGGACCAAACCCCTTGCCTGGGATCCCAATAGAGGTAACCAGTCCGTGAGGGATCATAATGACTTGTATCTTAAAGTACATCTACCATATTAGAGACTTGCATGATTAGCTACTAGAAGCATCTATACTTATGCATGTCATCTTTCCTTTATGTTATTTATCATGTTATGATGTGGTCATATATATGAGATTTGTTGCCTTATTGAGTTCGTCAGAACTCACCCTTTTTGTGGATTATTTCATATTATTCAGATGGCAATATTGAAATGGGATAAGTTTCGTATGACTGGGCAAACCCCCTTTAAAGAGGCTCTAGAGGCGTCAGTGGTAAATAACAATGTACAACATGAAGCCACCTGTAGGTGCATGGAGTGCACTTATAGCTCCTATAGATGGCAAAAGGATCCAAGTGGTTTGCCATTTTGATAAGTCGATGAAGGAAGGTTTCATGACTCCTTTCATCGATAGACTAGAAGAGAAGAGTGCAAACCTTGAGAAAGAACAAAATAACCATTAAACTTTGATTTCTTTTGCTTCTGCTGAAATACCCTTTTTGGACACATTTATTTTATTCGTTTCCTTTGATTATTCTTTCCTCATTGGATTCTGGACACTTGTATATCCTTTTTGTTTAATTATTAAATTGTTTTTGCTCTTGATTTATTATTATGTGCATTTATTATCACTGATGGCTAAACTGTGGATCTTGTGATTGTGGATCACACCCATGGGACCAATACCGATAATCGATCTGATTTTGGGATGATCCAAATCCGAATTTTGTCCTTAACATTCCAAAGAATTCATCACAATCTAGAAGTACAGAAGAGGAATATTTTGAATCCACTTCATCTCATTCAACTAAACCAACCCTTGATTCGGATATAGGAATCTACCCATGACTGCAAATCTCACCACGATCTTGAACTCCTCTAACTTATCGGTGACTATATGCCAACCCAACTCGATCCGTAGGTCCCTAAAGTGGGAAAATATAAAGCCTGAGCTTCCTCAAATATAAAGAAGTTTGGATGCATTGGATCATGGGCATCACCTCGACCACATCCACGACCACGGCCATAAATGGGAACCATCCTACCTTTGCGGGTTGCCATCTGAGTGAAATTTGATTTATTTTGAGAAAAAGAGAAAGAAGTTAGATTTTTTCAATGAGATGTCCATGGGTGTCTACAAGCATAAAGAATAGTATATCTATGCTTAGATATTTTTAATAAAAGAAAATAAATGATTTTGCACCAAAGAAAACCTAGAAAGGTAAGTTATTTGGTGAACTTTCAACCAAACCATTAAAAAGAGGGTTTTGACAGGTAGATTACCTGTGTGGTGTGAATAGAACTTGTAGAGGGAAGATCTGCAGTCAATGGAGTCTTCAAGAATCCTCTCTTGACCTAAGAACAAAGTTCCCCAGAGCTTTAAGGTGCTAGCGATTACAAAGATTACAGTGAAGATCCCCCGTGTGATCATGCTGCATACTAGGATTAGCCCTACCTTGGAGTGGAAGCGGCCGTGTTTAGTTTCTTTAGTTTATGTATATGAAGATACACTTTATAAAACATAAGAGACCTTAGTTTAGTTTGATTATTTCTTTTATTTCTCTCTTTTGAGAGTCAGTTGTAATCTTTCCTTTTTAGGTTTCGAGCTACACTTCCGCTTTGATATGTGGAGTGATTTTCCACACACTCTACATTTTGATTATTATATATTGGTATTATTCTTTTCGCACTCTGATTATGTTGTCATTCTCTCTTCTTATCTTGATCTCTCATTTATATTATTACACATTGATTATATTCTTGTTCATGATTATGTTATTGTGTATGTGGAAGGATGATTTCCTCGATACTTGTTCTTCGGGGCTGTGGATCACACACTCTGGTCCCCCGTGTGATCATACTGCATACTAGGATTAGCCCTACCTTGGAGTGGAAGCGGCGGTGTTTAGTTTCTTTAGTTTATGTATATGAAGATACACTTTATAAGACAAAAGAGACCTTAGTTTAGTTTGATTATTTCTTTTCTTTCTCTCTATTGAGAATTAGTTGTAATCTTACCTTTTTAATTTTCGAGCTACACTTTCATTGTGATATGTGGAGTGATTTTCCGCATACTCTACATTTTGACTACTATATATTGGTATCATTCTTTCCGCACTCTGATTATATTGTCATTCTCTCTTCTTATCTTGATCTCTCATTTATATTATTACACATTGATTATATTCTTGTTCATGATTATGTTATTGTGTATGTGAGAGGATGATTTCCTAGATACTTGTTCTTCGGGGCTGTGGATCACACACTCTGGTATGCCAGGTAGGTTGCTGACTGGGTGGATGTGACAACGAAAGTGATAGGGGCATCAGAGAATAGTGTTTCTTACCACAGCCCCAAATATCCCAAGCTAGGAGTACCCAACATGGATAATCCTCAGTCATAGTCACTTACACAACACATCATCCACATAAACAAAATGATACAATGCTCAAATCATAATACATGACAATATTCTCATATCTAAACATGTACAACAACCATAGCAAATAGTCAAAGTATGATGATGCTTAGAAAAGAAGTCAAATCATCATATTATAAATCCAATCATACATGCAATTGCAACCTTACCTGTCTTACCAAAAATATCACGAAAAAGCCTATTATACACCCAAAGGTTTGTATTAGCATTAAGAGGGTGTTAATGGGACATCTATTGGTGTTAATGGTACATCTCTTGGGGTTAATGTGCTTTTATACACCCAAAGGTGTGTATTAGCATTAAGAGGGTGACATATCCAACATATGAATGGGAGTTGACTAATCCAAGAAGTTTTTACACCCAAAGGTGGTACATTTTCGAAGGTTGAAATGCTCCATGGCCACTGGTATTGAGGGAGTATCGCAACTGTATGTCATGAATTATGCCTAAACGTGTTTATACGATAATATATGTCTGCTCTTTCTAGTAATGTATTTATAAGTTACATGTGTCCTCTCCATTAAAGTGCTTATAAATGACATATTACCCACATTGTGCTAATAAAGTATGCATTGTTTGATTTAGTCACATTTTCTGTCAACAATAATATAGATATTATTGAGATTCTTATGAGGCCAAACTTTAAGTTGTAGAAAGAGGATGTATTGTTTACTATGGAAATAATAGATAACCACACATCCTTAGTAGCTAAAAAACCAATGAATATAACTCATGAGAGTATAGAAGACAAAAAGTTGGTTCCTGCTACTTGGGTGAGAAGTATTATATCTATTTACTATCCATTAAGAAGTCAATCCAAAGAAAAAAAAGGAAAAAAAAAGCACTTGAAGAACACTTTACCCACTGGGTGCTATAAAATTGTTGGATGTAGTGGCACAATAGTACCAAGTCTCATCTAATGTTGAAATAAGTATACTTATATAGGATTGACCAAAAAAAAATAGATACTTATATAGGGGTTCCTTATCGTGAGGTATGATGGTTTTGGAGGAGTTAGGTATTGTGTCATTAGGATGATTATTTGTCATATCAAAACTCAAGGCCCTTAATGTTTCTCTTCCTTGTCATTGTATTGTCCATCAATCCCTTAACACTTTCCCACCCGAGTTTGGAATTTTAAAGACCAATTACATTTTTCAAGATGTAACCTAGTCTATAAATGACTTGACTGCTAGGGTTGTAGCTAAAGAGCATAAACTAAAAAAAAAGAGACAAAAGGAACCCATGTAGCCTTGTTTGCGTCTAAACCCAACACCTCTAAGGTTAAGGTAATGAATTCAAGAACCATACTCATAAGGATGCTTAAGGTATTGATAAAGAATCTGATTTGACTAACAATTTGGGACCTAAGAAAACTTCATTAGAAAGGGAGGTGCCATTGCCTTTTCGTAAGAAAAATGTCACATGAAGGGTGACAACACCAAGTACAAGACCTGGTTAGCCAAATGCAAACATAATGATAATGATTCTTTGGGTCTTGTTTGAGAATCCATTTTTTCTCTAGTCACATCCAATTTTGGTAGGTAGATAATGGCACTTCCAAAATACATGGATTCAAAAATAGGTGGAAGCCAATAATGAGGGAATAAAAACTTGCAATGGGACACAACTAGAAAACATGACATAGAGTTAGTTGGAGACATCATTTCAATAATAGATACTAGTTTTAAATTAATCTTAGATGATACATTTTATGTACTTACATTTAGAGAAAATTTAATTTTTCATTTAGTTTTAGACTTGTGTGGTCATTATTTTAAAGACAACAAAACTTTTCTCTCTCTTTTTTTTTTTTTTTTTGGACTTTTTTTTCAATTCAAATAAGGTTGAATGCTACATAATGTCTAATAGATCATATAGATTGTGTTTGACTCCCAATAAGGATATCTATGTCTTCTATATCATTGAAAAGTTTCCCTAAAAAGACACTTGCCTAAAGAATAGTCTTAAACATTGTGGCATAAGGAACTTGGCCACATCTCTATGAAAAGATTATAAAGGTTAATAAAGTCTAACACCCTCCATTCCCTTGAAAGGGACCTAAAGACTAATGTAGACTACTATAGGGGTAAGTTGATCAAGACCAAAAGAATCTGTAGTCTATGGTTTTGATCTGTTGAAGGTCATTCAAATTGACATCAATGGTCCCTATTTAGTCACCTTGTGTAGAAATTATTACTTTATGACATTTATAGATGAATACTACTGATATGGTTTATATACTCAATCAAGGAAAACTCTGAATTTCTAGAAAATCTCAATGTCTTGAAGACTAAAGTTGAGAAACAATAGGAAAGTCATAGAAATTGTTAG
Organism: Hakea prostrata; assembly: GCF_041222555.1. Taxonomy (NCBI): domain Eukaryota; kingdom Viridiplantae; phylum Streptophyta; class Magnoliopsida; order Proteales; family Proteaceae; genus Hakea; species Hakea prostrata. The sequence goes on from NC_142602.1 coordinate 57,216,962, forward strand.
ATCTGATCAAGGAAGAGAGTATTATGGTAGACATGAAAATGTTGAATAGCTTAAGGGCCCTTTCGCCAAATACTTAGAGGATTTTGGTATAGTTGGTCAATTTACTATGCATAACAATCCTAAGTAAAATGGTATTGTCGACAGGCACAATTGCACCCTTATGGATATGGTGAGGAGTATGCTTAGTAGGACTAATTTACCTAAATATTAGAAGATGAACCCTTGAAGACAACCTTTATATCCTTGACCGGTTTCTTTCAAATCTATTCTTTTGACTCCTTTTGAGTTGTAGGCTTGTCATGAATCTAACTTGAACCATTTCAAAGTTTAGGGTTGTCCTATAGAGTAAAGGCTGCATAATCTAGTATTGGAAGAGCTAGAACTTAGAACTAGTTGTTGCTATTCTATTTCCTACACAAGTTTCGTTTTTCTTAGACAGTTAATTTTTTGGAGTTTGATGTAGCTGAGAAGGACAGATTGTATGGTTTAACATGACTACAATACTAGCATTATAGTTGACCTAGGGAGTTGTCTCTGATCCTTAGTCAGGTTTGTGATTGGGTGCAGTGAGGTGTGTGACGTAATTGATTAGACATAATGATTTTTTGGGAGCTTGCTAAGTTGCCCAAAGGCTATCAACCCAATGGTTGTAAGTGGATGTGAAGGACCCAGAAGGATTCCCAAGGAAAGATTGAGAGGTTTAAAACTAGACTGATAATTAAGGGATTTACTCAGAAAGAGGAAGTAGACTATTGGAATTTTCTCACTTGTCTCTTCTAAGGGCTCTTTCAGGATGATCATGGCATTAGTCGCTCAGTTTTATATGGAGTTACACCCAATGGTGTGAAGATTGTCTTTTTAAATAGAAACCTTTATAAAGAGGTATGTATGATTCGACCTTAGGGTTTTTGATTGATGATTTTGACCGTCTTGTGTGTAAACTCAAGAAGTCTATTTGTAGTCTCAAGCAAGCCTCCAGATAGTGGTATATAAAGTTCGATAGTGTTGTGACCTTCCTCACTACTATATTACCAACCCAAGAATGTTCTAATTCTCAAGGGAGATAAACTGAGCTTGTTATGGTTTCCCTATAAAGGATAATGAGTGAGAGAACCACCACAAAAAGTATACTATTTTGAGATACTCAAAGAGTACAAGTGAGTATATGTTGATCAACAAGCATGTTCCAGACCTACAACTGGTAGGGTATATAAATTCAAACTTTGCTAGTTCTCAGGATGATAGGAAGTCCATGGTGGATTGTTTTCCTTCATGGCAAAAGGGGCAGTGTCACAGAAAAGCGTGGAGCAGAGTTTAATTACTTATTTGTAAGGGTGAGTGCGCTTGAGCTGCTTAAAAAAAGTATGAGGAAGAACGAAGTAACCACTTGCCCCGGCTTGTTGGGTTTCCTTTCCTTTAGTCTCCCCCCACACATTTCCAAACCGATCGAATTCCTTATTAATTCAGCGCATTATGTAGGCAGAGTTTGTAACATATTATAAAGCAACTACTCAGATAGTTTGGCTAAAGAATATTATCAGGTAGTTGACAGTTTTATTTTGACTTTATGGATAGACCCATCTAGTTGTATTGTGACAATAATTTTATCGTGTTGTTTGTTAACAACAATAAGGATAGGATCTAAATGTATGAAGATCAAGTATTTGATCATTAAGGAAAATGCTAAAGAAGGTGACACCACATAAAGCATATTGGTACATATAATATGGTTACAGATCCCCTAATTAAAGGTCTCTGTCTTAAGATCTTTGAGAAACATGTAGTAACTATGGGCTTAGGAGCATCCTTGGATGAGGTTGCTTGGTGGGGAGTTTTTGTATTTTGCTTTATTGAGTAATAAAGTTCCCATCTGTACTTGTTTCTTGACATTTTACTTTTATATGCACTGATAATCTATTGTTTGAATTCAATAAAGTTCTTCGTTGACACACGGCTGTTCACATCTATCATGTTGCATATTGTGCAAGTCTTAAGGTGTGTGTTAATTAAAACAAAAGTTGAGGCATATATGTATTAGCCTTAAGGTATGTCATATAACACGTAAAATTAAACTCGAGTTACAAATGATGGCATACAGGTTCGTGGGAACCATAAAGTATTGTCTCTCAAAATGACACACAAGGATTTTCTATAAAGTATTATACAGTTGCCACACTATCATATCACATCCATTTTCAGTAGAGTTAAGAGTATTTGTGACCATGGATGATCCTGTTTCGCTTAAAAGGTGCAATTACCACCATGATTCGGTACTTAAGGCTTTATATGAAGGGATTGAGTTTTTAATATTTTCTCCAGACCAATATAAAGTTGTGCACATAAAGTTCAAAAACATTTTCAACATGTTTTTCAATTGTTTTCTTAAAAACAAAGAGAATTTTGTCTTACTCAACTCTGGTTACAATCAATAAAGCCCATGGGAGAATGTTAGAATATTAATAAACTATTCCCCATAAGGTGTGCATTATTCGTTGTATCTGATTCTGATTTGGTTTTCTTATTTGGTCTGGCATGAGAGATACACAGTGGCTAGAACTTTGATACGGGTTGGCTGGCATGGGTTAGTAGGGATTGTAAAATCTTTTGTGGAGGATCCAATAAGTTTTCCTATATAAAGAGATGATAGGCCCCTCCTCTAACCCTAATTAATTATTTATTATTCTTTGCACATAATTCAAAGAGTGGTTATTCCATTCAGCCAGTGTATAGGGAGAAGCTTAAAGGAGAAGATCGTAGTAGCAAAAGATAGTTCATTGTTTGTAGCAGATTAAGGAAGAGAGATTCCGGTGCATTTCGTCTCCAATGGATTTTAAAGAAGGTATGTTTCATGACTTTGTTGCATCATTATTTATGTGTTTTTAATCAATCTATGTTGTCCTGGCTACATTTAATCTTACAAGATTCTCATCTTCTTTACTTTTTGATTTGATACTTCTATAGTTGTGGTTGTGCTGCCTTAACAAGTATGTCGATCCAATGGTTGAGATCAACCTCCGACTATCGATCAGCATATTTGCTGAGGTGACACAGCCACAACTAAGAAGTATATAGGGTACACAAAGTCAAGAAGTAGATCAAGTCCATTATCCTAGCACTGTTAATTTTGGACCGGAACCATCCTGCTAGGAGCCAGGACTAGCCTGCCCAATAGCTTACTGGGACAGATTTGCTCCTAATGACTTGTTACTGTAAAGGATCTGATCCTAATGATTGGACCTAAGCGGAGCCAACAGTACCAATTGGTATATGTATTATATAGATTCAAGGAAATTTGTACTATTTCTTAACTACTCTTTAGTTTCTAAAGAATCCAAAGAAGATGAATTTCACCTAAACAAACAGAAAAGAGAGTGACCAGGAGTAATTACGTGAGGTTTGATTTGTCTCGGGGTGAAACTGAAGACCTACAAATGTGTTTATTGCAACTTGTAAGAATTGGAACGTTAAAAGGAAAAGCTATGTAACACATATTCTTGGATTAGTTGGAACCAATAGTTAATTATCCAAATCTTAGATTTGAAACTGGTAAACTTATTATTAGGGATGTATTTGGAAAATCAACCAACATCATAGCCGCCACTTCATCTCAAGCATATGCGGCTAGGATTGCTTCCAAGAGTTCCATTGTTGTTAGAAGTTCCACAGTTGATCAAACTTCCAAGAGTTCTATTGCTGTTAAAAGTCTCACAGCTAATCAAACACCAGTTATTACATACAAGAAAAACTCTACAATTGGTACTCACAAAGACACTAAACAACCCAAAAGAGAGTTTAATATTGATTGGTACAAACTCTTAATCAATATTTTATGTAATCTAAAATACTAAAATCCTAGCACCACAACCACAAGAGTCCTAGAACTATACAGAGAATTACTCCAAGAACACTATGAAGGACTCTGTTTCTATATAAAGCTATGTACTAATTCATTGTAAATTAATGTGTTTATTATTTTCTGTGCTTTCTCATACGCACACTAAGACTCTCTCTCTCTCTCTCTTTTTATCAACGTCTCTCTCTCTCCCTCTCTCTTCTTCTCTCTTGCTCTCTTCAACTATTATTATTTTCAACACTTATTGGTCTGGCTAACTTTTTTTTTGTTTCCTGAAAATTTGAAATTTACCCTCTGATCCTCTTCCCATGTATTTTTAATAGGGCCCCTGACTGGAGAAAATTTTTCACAGTAAAGATAATGGGTGGAAAATTCTTTTTGTTATTTTGAAATATCGGTACTTGACCCCTCCAGATGCTAAAGCCTGGCTCTGCTGCTACACCCCTACGCATTATCTAACCTTATGTACCCAAACACCTGACCGCCCAGACCTGTTTGCATTGTGAACTCACTATCTAAACCTGTCTCTTGTACATTATCCATGCATTTGTACATTATCCATACATTTCTAAAATTCCACAAAACACAGCCACACATGTTGCAAAGGATGTAAACCTTAAACTAGTTGCCCTACAATATAGACTACGGGAGGACACAGAAACTTACACAGATGTTGAATTTATGAAAGAGAAGAACACCACAAGATTCGCTTTCAATAGCCAAAGAAAAACAACTGAAGATGGAGAAAGGCTTCTAAATTCCATTTATGTGGTATATCAGATTACATGCATGTTCTGATAAGCTACTCCCATCCTTTTAATCCTTCATCATCTTGAGTTTTATCCATGTCTGGACACACCTCCACAGCTGTTTTCATTAGCCCTCTTTCTGATTCACCAGCATTGGCATTGTAGACATAGAACTTACTCATCATCAGAAAGAAAACGAAATTAAGAAAGCTTAATACAGCATACAACCCATAGAAATAGTCTAAGTGAGACTCATTTAAGTTGTCTGATATCCATCCTTTACCATTCTTCTTAGTGAGATCAGATACACACTGAAGAAGAAAACTATTAAGGAAGTTTCCAATTCCCATGCTACTTGTGTAATAGGAAGTTCCAAGGCTCTTCATGCCTTCTGGTGCTTGGTCATAGAAGAATTCAATCTTGGCTACTTCAGCAAAGGTATCTGCCACTCCCATCAAAGCAAACTGAGGGAGTAGTATAAAGATGGTAAGAGGGACTGTTTGATCACCTCTACCTGAAATGCTACTCTCTCTTGCAACACCCAGTCTCTTCTTTTCGGTAAATGATGCTGTGGCCATGACAACTACATGCATCAAAAGGCCAACTCCCAGTCTCTGCAACAATGTAATTCCTCTTGGGTTCCCTGTGTATCTCTTAGCTAATGGCACGAAGTAACGGTCATAGATTATAAGGCTGATCAACATTGAAAGAGTCACAAATGCTGTAAGACATGCGGGAGGGATATCAAAGTGTGGTCCCATGCTTCTGTCTAAGGTGGTTCCTTGTTTAATAAACAACGTTTGAACCTGAGCGAGCATGGTGCTTGGTATGAATGTAGAGACCAAAATAGGAATCATTCTGATCATCTGTTTGGTTTCTTCAACTTGGGTCACTGTACACAACTTCCATGGGTTGCTAGAACTGCTTCTTACCGCAGCTTTATCAAGATTTCTGCAGATGGAAATCACAATTTAAAAGAAATAAATCCTTGCTACAGACTCATATATAGCTAAACCCTAAACATCCAATTCACTAACCTTAACGAAGGTGTGTGATCAATCCGAACCTTAGAAGTTGTAGAATATTCATCCAAGTTCAATTCATGAAGCTCATTGGGATCATCTGGGACAGATAACTTCCATTTTCTCATGGCAGCCACAAGTACCCTCGCCATCTTAGTGAAAGGACTTCCTGAAGCGACCTTGTGCCTGTAGAATGGAGTGCCCACTAAGAACACCAAGACTGAAATTGCAAGCCCAGCTGTTGGAATGGCATAGCCAATGGACCAACCAACGTTGTCTTGTAAGTACACAAGGAAGGTATTAGCCATGAGGGTTCCAAAGAAGATGCTGAACATCCACCAGTTGAAGAAGGATAGCTTTTGAACTTTTTCCTTCGGCTCAAAATCATCAAATTGGTCTGCTCCCATGGTTGACATGTTCGGTTTGGTCCCACCAGCTCCAACTGCGATTATGTATAATGCACAATAGAAGATGCCCACTTGGAATGCTGAGGCTCGCTTGTTGCAGGTCTCTTGATCTTTCACTCCCAGCTCACATGATGGTGGCCTGAGTGCTGGCAGTGAGACTGCTAGGGTCAGGAGGCTCATTCCCTGCTTAGCGAAAATTAATTTGAAATATTAAGGGAAGAATAATAACAAACTGCAACTTATTACTAATCACAGAAAAGAAGAGGAGGAGAAACCAGGGTAAATTTTATGTTGGTGAAAGTCAATGACGTGTGTCTAGCAGATATCTTCCGGTTCTCGGATCAGACGAATGGCATTTTCAGATCTAACGGTTGTGATCTAGCTTATACCTGTTCTTGTAATCACATACGTTGGATATGAAAAATATTATATATTATAAAATTTTCTTTTAGAACTGTGCAAGAGATACCCGTGCGACAGAAAGAAGGTTCAGATGATTAGACATGAAAAATCTCTCTCTCTCTCTCTTCTTTCCCTTTTTCCAAGGATTCTAGTTAGTCGACAAAGAAGGGAAATACCGGCCCGGATGGCTTCTTCTGAACAAACAAGTTCACCAAAACAATTGAATGATGATTGTACCTGGCCATTTGATTACCCTAAAACCAGCCTAAGAATAGAAACCATGGAATTTAAGACACAAGAAAAATATCTGAGTACGTGTGGCTTCTATTGTTTCCAGATAATAACATACGTGTTCTAAAATGCTTGGTGTGTATGTCGTGCCTGACCGGCTAAGTCTTCTCTGCTTCGCTTCTCATATACTATCACATATTATATTAGCTAGTTTGCTTCTGTGTGTGTGTGTCTCTTGCCTGTGAACAACTGTGTAAGCATGGATATGGATATATATTCCAAGTATTACCACAAGATAAATGCCTGAAGAGAGAACAAAAAGTCCAGTATCGGCCGAGATGGGCATCAGCAATGTAAGCTCCAATAATGGGTGTCATCCACACAGTTCCAACCCAGTTTGTTACATTATTTGAAGATGAAACTGTTCCTTCATGGAGCTTCGTTGTCAAATATAACACTAGATTTGAAGCAATTCCATAGTATGCCATTCTCTCAAACACCTCATATCCTACAATAGAGAGGAAGCAAATCCCACAACAGAAGACACATGAGAAGTAATCCTCCAGTCATTTCATCGATAACTTGAAACACTAACCATATATAGGACAAAGAAGAAAGAAAGAAAGTGTAGAGTTCAGTAAAAACATGGTCATCTTACCTACAATGAAAGAACAAGCCCTCCATTTCCCTCCCTTTGATCTTAGGACAGGGTGACCCTTGAGATCCACAGTTCCATCTTGTGTATAATCCTCCCTGCCATCTCCGAATCCATTCTCTGCTACCCTAGCGATCATATTGGTAAAGGGAGCTGAGGAAGGAGTAGGCGCTTGATTGAATATCATGTGAGGCCATGGCTTTTTATAAAGCTGGGAAGAGATGAGCTAAAAGTGACTCTTTTCAACCTCTGAATTTATTACGTATCAGATACTCCACTTGTTGCCAAACTAAAGATGGAAGAAAAGTAGAAGAAGAGGATACCTCACATGTTTATTATCAGATATTACCACCAAAAAAAATAAAAAATCCAGATATTTGTTTCCTCACCTCTAAAATGATTATTAGTTTTTGGACATCATAAAATCTGTGAAGCATCTGCAATATCATTCCCAAATTGCAAGGGATGATGTGTAGACAACTAGGGAACATTTTCTGACCCTTGGTTACCTTGGGTCAGAAACATTGTTTGTGAATACCCAAATGGGATTATGTGGAGAGAAGAAACTACTGTTCAAGAAATGTCTCTTTTTGACACTAAAAAAAAGAGTATCACCTAACTTTAAATTTGTCGAACACTCTATTATCCTCTATATTTCTCAGTTCTTCTAACGATAACAATTATTCTCCTATGGCAAGTTCACTGCCAAGTTGGTGGGGGCACGCTCTGATGAAAAATATGTTCTTCCCCTATCAATGCTCGTACATCATGGTAGAAATTCTTCTGAAATTTACAATTACATCCAATGTTTAAATTCTTCTTTTGGTGTCTTTTGCATGCAAGACTTCCAATTAAGTCTACACTTGCCAGATGGAGGGAGGTGCACAGGGGTGGACCCACTCAGGGACCGGGGTTCCATGGCCCCATCTCCAAATTTTAAATTTTTTTTAATAATTTCTTAACTTTTTCATTTTTTATACTAATTTCCTTCATTTTTTCAATTTTTTTCTCTTCTGAAATATCACTATTTGCCCCCCCCCCCCAAAAAAAAAATTGAAAACAAATTTTAAAGGTAAAATAATGGGTATAAATGTCATTCCTAGTTAAAAAATAACTCATCAATCCCTAATTATTCTCCCGTCCCTTCTCTCTCACATCTTTTCTTCTTATTTATTCTCCTTCTATCAAGGGTTAAGGGAAATTAAAAAAAAAAAGCATATTATTAAATATTCAAAATGTCATTTCTAATAGAAACTAACTCCTCAATCCCTATTTATTCTGCCTTCTCTTCTCTCTCACATCTTTTCTTCTTACTTATTCTCCTTCTATAAACGAGGGTTAAGAGAAATTTTTTAAAAAATATATTATTAAGTATTCAATTTATTATATAAATGGATTAAGGAAAGTTGGGGAAAAAGTCTTTTCCACAATTAGGTTCTCTCTCTTTCTCAATTTATTTATTATTTCTCTTTTACTCATTTTTTTTAGTTATTCTTTATCTAATTTTATACTTTTTTTTTCTTTATTTCTTCTACAATTTTTGTTATTTGATTTTATATTGTAAATAAAATGTCTATAGTTAGTAAGGTAACTAAATACCATTGGTTTGCATTTCTTACCTTAAAAGAAAATTTGGGCTTGCAACTAACTTTTAAGGGTTGAAGTCATGTGTAATTTTTTTTTTTTTTTAAACTTATGCTTTAATTTACCTATATCTTGTTGCAAAAAAAAACCATTACCAATAATTTACTTATTTTTGTCAAATATATGTGGGCCCCACAAAATATATGGGCCCCTTAATATAATAAAAACAAAAAACGGTGAGACCTCCAGCTCGGGGTGGATCTTACAAGGGCTCACACAATATGTATCGCGAAAAAGCATTGGTGCTTCCCCAATTTCATTATTGCCCCCCCCCCCCAATATTGAATCCTAGTTCTACCCCTAGATGTGCACATTGATTGTCAATTGTGTGGAAATAAGATAAAGACTCCATGACATGTTTTCATCTCATGTGAATGTACCAAGAGGATATTGGTTGTAGGACCATTAGGACTGCGGGTTGAATATTTGTCTCAACAATCAATCCTGGACTTATGCCTCTCTTTCTTTGGTGGGAGACTCCATCTTAGCAGGGATGTGGTCCGCTGGTTTTATGCATTTATAATCACTTGCTTTTTCTTATGGATAGAAAGGAATGTGGTGACCATCCTTAAACAAAAAACCAAGCCCTACAATCTGCTGGCCAATATTTCCACATGGATTTTGATCTCAAGATAAGTCCAACATCAATGTCAAAAAATGATTTACATACAAATGCTCTAATAAATGTGTATGTCTTTTGTTGCATTGTGGTATGCGATCCCACTCACACATTCGATTTTGTGCGAGGGTATTTAACAAATTTTTGAACAGGGTTGCATGGAGTGTGGGGATTATTAGTAACCAAAGACCGTTGTTCCTTAAAGTAGGAGTCATTGAACAGAGAAGTGAGCTGGAAGCTATGCTCAAGACAATCCAAGAAAATTTCAACCACCCAAACGTAAAGGAAACTTGCTTGGACGAAGTTTGGTGCAATAGTGAAGAGAAGCAATTGGGATTCTACCTAAACCAAAAGTTTGTAGCATGGCCTTTAGATATACTCCTAGTTCTTTGAAACATCTATGCTTATGGATCTACTATTTCTTTTTGCCACTTTAAATCCCTCACTCTGCTAGAATGTTGTATTAATATAGCTAATCAAACTTTTAATCGGACTAGCACGACTAATAGTTCTATAAATAGTAGGAATGAACTATCTACTTGTACTATCTGTAACTGCTTTCTGGAATAGTAATGAAGTTGTGTGTTTCTATGATCAAAAAATAAAAAATAAAATTTGCAAAAGGAATTGATGCAATGGGGTATCTAGTTGATCCAAAACAAGCTCATGAGAAGCACACAATGCATTGCAGTGATGGATGTCCCTTTTTTTTTCTTTTTTGCATTTCCGGACCATTTTTAGGGTGTTTTGGCCATTTACTGCTTTCAGTGACATTTTCGTAATTTTGTGTTTTTTCCATTTTAGGGTTTCTTGGCACTATAAAATCATGTTTTGTGCGTTTTTTAGAGAGCAGCTAAATATTGTTGTTTCTGAAGAAATTTTTGAGAGACAGAGTTCTCCATCTTTCTATCCATTCTTCTGTTTGGCTTCATTTCTTTGTCGTTTCGGCATTATGTTTCTTGGCACTATAAAATCATGTTTTGTGCGTCTTTTGAAGAGTTGCTGAATATTTTTGTTTTTTAAGAAACTTTTGAGAGACAGAGCTCTCCATTCTTTTGTTTGGCATCGTTTCTTTAACGTTATGGCATCAAGAATTTGTGGCCAGGCAAAGAAAATTTGTGTGTAGTTTAGTTGGATTTATTTTTGTAGAAAACTTGATTCTCTTATACTTATGTATAGTCTAAGGATTGCAATAAGGATGGGTTAGGTTAGACTTTTCAAAATCCAAACTTAGTCCTGAATGCTTTTAGTGTTCATTCTCATTTTGATCCTAACTTGACTCAAGGGCTTTTTTTTTTTTCTAACCCTGATTCCGACGGACCAACCCTAGTGGGATTCCACCTTGATTCTCCCAAATTGGAGCCTGTTAGAAAAGGTTGGTCTAGTCCCTGTCTTTGTCCTTAATTGGCCTAGCCACTTTCTCTAATTGGTATAGTCCTTTTCTCTAATTGGTCTTATCCTTGACCCTGGCCCTAGCAAATCTGATTTAAAAAAACATATAATTGTGCTAATTTAAAAATGAAATGCAATTGGGCAATGAAACTTTCAAAATTCAAACTGCTATGAAATTTGATATAAAAGTCATAGAGAAAAGCAGAACTTTCAAATAGTATTATTATCCTTAATAATGTCTCACCTAAATGTACGCCTTTAGAAAGAGCCCCCCTAAAAAAAGAAAAAAGGAAAAAAGAAAAGCTAAATGTATTAACAAAACTTCCATAATCTAGCCTATTATAAAATCTAAATCATATGACATAAAAAATAAAAGTAATAAAGAAATAAAATAACTTTCAAATTATAATTACTCTCCATTAAATTAGATCATGTGCCAATTATATTTCAACTAGAAAAAAAAAAAAAGAAAAAAAGTAAACTTTCATAATATAACATGTGATAAAATTGAATCATTTTGAGATTAAAAAGAAATTAGAGACAACAAGAATTCAAAGCTGCTATTATATTTAATATAAAAAATCAGGAATAAAAAAATACAAAGAAAAGAAGTGGAATGAGGGTTTGATATGACACAGTCAAATTAGGAGTTGGATCAAATTAATATGAGGGTCAATATTAAATTAAAATCTAAATCTAAATTAGGCCTAAATTAGGGCTTGGGTCGGGATTAAATTCACCGTCAAAATTAGCGTTGATATCAGGCCAAAACCAAGCTAAACAATAAGGGACAAGTCAAGTTGAAAAACACAAATCTAGCCACCTATTTAAGGCTAGAATATTTTGATCAAAATCAAAATCTTGAGCACAAGCCGATTTAGAGTCACCAAGGCCAAAGTTGCACCTGTCTCTTCTTCTTCTTCTTCTTTTTTCACCCTAGAAATGGGCTTTAAGCCGGGAGATGGGGATATTAATATGCCTCAACAAGAGTCGAACCCACAACCTCTTCCCTAAGAGGTATTGGTTTCACCACTAGAACAGCTCTGCGTTGAAAACTTCTCAGTTGTTAGATGGAGTCAAATTTGAGATACACTTGGATCAGTTAAATAGAATATTAACAGAACTATTAGTAAACTCTACATATATATAACAATCAGAGAATACTGAAAGATGGGCTGAGTCATTTCGGTTGACACTTTTTGAAACCATAAAATTAAGTCTCCTAATGTATAATCAGGAATATTGCACGTTATCACTTTTTGACTCATTAATCTCAAATTTTTTTTTTAGTTTAACTTAAGAGAACTAAATTCATCTTAAGAGAGGGCTATATTATCCCAAGAGAGATTTGATTAAACGTAAGAGGACCTCAATGCAAGAGAGACTTGATCAAAGATAGAGCACAGATGTTCCTTGATTTGAGAAAGCAAGAGGTTCATAAAAGAAAGATCTATTTCTTTGATGGAATAGGGTGGACATAAAAGGGTGGGAAAGTACACTATTTCTAAGGAAATTGTTTCCACATAAATTGGTTATGGAATTTGCTGGCATGCCAGGGTCAGGAAATGACTCAAGGCATCTGACGATCAAGCTATGCAAGTTCTCTCTGCCTCAGCATATTAAGGACTTTCATGCTTTTTGAGAGAAAGAAACTAGAACTTGTGGGGTTCTTCAATAGCAAACCTTTACCATTCTACACCACTACTATGGGTAAGGGAGAAGAAAAAAAACCTAACTTAAGGATAAACTCATAAAAGTTCAAAGATAAGCGTATTGTGTCATGTTGATTGATTAGTGTTTGCGAATACATTGCATCGGGTATCTACGCAGAGAATGTATAATTACTTGTCCACAACCGTCTAAGACTAACTTTAGATAAGTTCCAAACAATTTGAAGACAGAAATTTGAAGAAGTAAGCAACTACCATCAGCTTCTACAATTGCCTCATTCTCCTTTGGTTTTGGCTAGCTTTGACGGAACTGGTCTTGCCTTTGGCTAACATTGAACCAGTTTCCTTAATCCAATTATTTATTAGTTTAGTTCACTGTGTAAGCCAGTCCACAATGGTTGGGTTTTTTTCAGGAACTAACAAAAATCCCAAAATATGGTTTGTTTGGTTTAATAAGGTAAGAAAATCCTGACATGGGCACCCAACTTTTCTCACCCATCTCTTTTTCAAGTGAGGCTTTGTGAGAAAGGGAGGAAAATGAAAAGGAGATGTTATTTCAATGCCCTTTCTTTTCCATTCCTTTCACGTTCCACCCTCCTACTACCATTGGGTCCCACCGGTTTATTTTTCTACCCCTTTTTATCTTGCAAACAAACAAACTAGAAGTGAAAAAAGTAGTTAAAATGTGGAATAAATTAGGAGAAAATAAAAACATAACCTAAAGGACTAGTAGGTGCATATGGAGTTTTGGGAGACACCTTACTCTTAAGAGTAAGGTGTCTCCCAAAACTCCATATGCTAAATGAAATAATGAAAACTGATTCAGACTCTTAAATAGTTTCAAAACTCACCTAAAACATGTTGATGATAACTTGAATTTGGAGATATTATTATTGTTTTGCTTATAAATGAGACAAAATTTATTAATTATCAAGTGTGTCAAAAAATGATGCAGCTTTGGTTATAAAGCAGCATATAAGGGAGAAGCCATGGCTTGGAGGAAATATGAAGTTTTAGCTTCTTACTTATGAGGTGTTGGTTGATCTTTGCCAACTAAGCAAATCCCTTGGGGTTAAAATCAAGAGATATCTTTTTTTGAAGATGGAGTTCTCAAGTTTTAAGAGGGGCCATGGTTATGATGCATAGATAAATGATTGGGAATTTCCACATGATGCGTCCAAAATCTACTCAGCCCTTAGATCACTGATGAATTACTTGCAAAACAATCGTCAGATGTGGCCCGACCGTAGGGGTCGGGAGTCCACCTCTGAAGGCTAAGTCAATTAATGAACTGATCAGAAAGGCTCTGGCTAATTGCAGAGCTAAAGTATGAATATGATTACTGTGAATACGATTCAGTTACCTTCTTCGTACGTAGGTTAGGATTTATATAGTGTGTACCTTCTAATATCGTCCGTTGAACTCGATCGAGCCTTCTTCTGGTGACCGTCGGATCTTGATGGTTAGACCCATTAGTGGGGTGATGGACAACTTCCCTTGATCACACGATCTTTTGCAACGGGTGTGGTAGTTATCCAAGTTTGCACGATTGTCAGCTTCTGCGAGTGCTGATAACCATTTCCTGATGGGTTATCCATCCCGAGAATCCCAGACGTGTGTCCGCCTACCGATCGTGCAGGGTTTCTTCCTTAGCACGCTATTTTCAAACCTGGTTCATTCGAACCTAAATCGGTCAGGTCATCCCTAACTGGGGTCAAGGGTTGAACCAAGAATGGACCCGGTTCAATGATATTTTTCTCGTATCACCACGATATGTAAGGATGTTGATATAGGTGAAGCTATTGTTCTTTACTATTTTGGCTAAACAACGAAGCTATTGTTAGAACTTAAGAGAAAAGGTTTAAGTGAATGACACAGACTAGATGGTTCTAGTGATAGGAAAGTGCAAGTCCAGAAAGAAGTTGCCTTTTGCTCCCGATTTGATGAGTGATACAGGAGATCAGGTGGAGCTACAGCACATCATGTAACGATTAGGTGTTATATAAGACATTTTGGTGATGGGTCTGTCACATCCCGCCCTAAATCCACCAAGGGGGTACCCTATCTGGATTACCCGAGGAGTGAATCACTGTCCCGCCGATCAAGTTTAGGAACGATCATAGCCACTTAGCACAATAATATAATCAAAAGCAAGAACAATTCTTTGTATTCAAATAATTTAATAATAGAAGTCTAGAAAAGATCTCAGAAGGTTTCACAAATAATATCAGAGTGTGAAAATGATACAAATAGGACAAATAGTCAAAGTGTGAAAAGGAGGGAGGAAACCCATCCTATAATAATAACGGAAGTTAGATCGACTAAAATTAAGGGTTACAACTGGTTCCCAACATGACAAGGGAACAGACTAAACTACGTTCTCAACAAATTAACTAAAAGGTTAAAAAGAAAATGGGACGACATCCCAACACTAGCACACAAGTGCAAAGGCCGAGCTGCTCCAGATAAGTCCCAATCTCGGACTACTAGTCTTTATCAACTTGTACACAGTGACCAGTGGGGTATGGGTCATCAACTTGGTCTTCAGAGTGTTGACCATCATAGTCAACAGTGGTGGTACCTGCAGTAGAGTCTAACAAAAAATGTTGCAAAAAGGAGTGAGTTCAAAAGAACTGAGCAAGGCAGGTTATTCCATAATAATATAGATACATGATATAAAACATAGCATGATGCAATATGATATGAAACACATGATGCAATTATGATTCTAACTCTATGTATGTTAGTCTCTATGGTAGACATGCTTTAAGTCATAGCACCATACTTCTTTGGGTTGTCAGTCACTCTCCCTCAACCCATTCCGTATCTTGGGCATGCTGTGGTAATTGGGTAAAGTCCTCTCAAACCATGGTAGGAGAATCGGTCACCGCTCTCTCACATCACCGTTTGGTATAAGTACTGGTGCATGTCACAGTAAAGCCTAGCCCAATGCAAGTCAGCTACTCAGTCGTATCAAGTCAGATCCAGATACGTCCATTCCTCGCCCCTAACGATCCTTTCTGGTATCCTTCAAACTAGAGTCAGCGTAATCCCAGATTACGGACTCATCAACCCTATTGGTCATTCGGCCACAAATAGTAAACCGGAAGCTCTCACGTCCTCTCACGGATTGGTTACCGGTCTTGAGCGCCCGTGAGCCCAAGTCTAGCTATTTGCAACCCTACCAATGAATGGCCCCTTTCAAGTATCCGTACCATGGTTTATGTCCCCTACCGGATTGGCTACCGGCCTAGAGCGCCCATCAAACCATACACTACCACGAGTCGTTCGGTCTCAATGCCCTTCCAATTCGAGTCTGATACGACAGGGACATCCTAGCCATACATCTAGACAAGTCTTATATATGTCATCCAATAATTCGGAAAAGCGTCGATGGGCATCTTCGGAGAACATCCCATACTATTCCCTCCGATGTCCAAGACATAAATGTCAATAGGACATTCCCCAATCCCAAATCATACCTATTCAATCACATTCTCAATTCCATCATATCATACATAGATGACATTTCATCATATAGAATGATACATACCATAACATGATCAATTACATATGAATTTATTAAGAATACATAATCATGATAACAAAAGAATATGTAAACATGACACTACTATACTTGAAGTACTTATAACAGTCATATACTGTAGGAGATACAATAAAGAAGGTAAACCTACTAAGTCTCTAACATAGAAGCAAGAATCACATAATCTATGTAGTTATGGTAACAACCGTCCTTACCTTAAGTCGCGATGATGATAATCCAACAATCTCAAAAGAATGATCCAAAGATGGTAATAAGACCCTAGACAAACATAAACGAGAGGTTAGAAAAGAAATCGGGAAAATCGGAGGTCGAACGGGTCAAAACGGAGCAAGATTGCTGTCAGCAACAAGTTTGGTCGATGGTCCTTGGTTGATGGCATCGACCAAAGAGGATCGACCAAAATTGTCTTGGGGGCTGCATAATGGGTTTTGGGGATTTTGGTCCGAAATGGGTCTTCCGGGGTTCGGATCGATCCGAAACTTGGAGGGAATGCTTGGAACAGTAACAGGAGACTATATAGCAAGAATTAACATGATCCAATGGTCAAATTGAAAACCCCCAAATTGAGGTCCTAGGTTCAAACTTGCAAGAATCATGTTCTTCAATGTAATCAATTGCAATTGCAAGAGAACTTAGGAATTCAATTAAGGGAATGGTGGGCAGTAGATTAGAGATACATACTAACATATAATCAGACCTAATTGAAAGAGAAAATCAGATTAAGAGATGAATTCATGTTGTAAAGAAGAGAAAAATAAAAATAAGAAAGCAAGAACATCATTTATGAGAATCATAGCATGGAAAGGGTGAAGAGAGGTTTAATCAAAGCAAAAGAGCTTGTAGAAGAGGTGGTTGCAAGGTTGCAGCACCTTCTTCACGAACTCAGTAGCAAGAACAAGATGAGGTAGAAGTAGATTAGAGAGAGAGTGAGAGATTACATACCTTGGAGAAGAGATTAGAGAAGAGAGACAATGATTCTTGTAGAAGGTCATCACCCAAGCTAAGGAGGAGCCTAAGAGGAGCCTTCCCACGTTCTCAGGTGTTGAAATGAGTAAAATATCGTTCTAGGTTCGAGGTTTCACTTAAATAGAGGAAGGAATATCCAAAAAGCATATTTTTCTCAAATCTGGGTAACTTTGGTGGTCCTTGGTTGATGGCATCGACCAAAGAGCATCGACCAAAACAAGTAACAGGTTTCAGCAGAAAATCCATAAATAGTTCAGCAACTTCGAACAGGGATTCGGAGGGCTATACGAGGTCAAATTGAGTGAGGTTTTCTTCCACAAGTCAATCAAGAAGTCTAGTTTTCATAAATACCTTTGGATTATGCATGGGAGATCATTAGGTCCATCAAACAAGCTCACCTTCTTCGATGCGCAAGCAGGATTTGCCAGACATAGTTCAGCAACTTCGAACAGGGATTTGGAGGGCTATATGGGGTCAAATTGAGTGAGGTTTTCTCCTACAAGTCCATCAAGAAGTTTAGTTTCGGGAAATATATTCGGATTGAGCATAGGAGTTCATTAGGTATTTCAATTAATTCACCGCTCTTCGCTGCGCAGATTCAAAACTAACACTGACAATGCTCTCAAGTGAGGGGCATCATCGTCAATATCCAAGGGCTTGGGCTCCGACACCAAATCAACAACCAAAAGGGTTCACAAGTATCTTTTCCCCCACTTTGGGTCTTTGGACCTACAAACATAACAGATTCCGGGCCGGGTTAAGGTTAGGATAAGGCCAGATATTACAGGTCTACCCTAAGGGAAAGGTCTGGCATGACTTCTTAAGGCTTTCAAAGATAATAACACTAAAATCAAGGTCCAACTTTAAGGTCTAACATCAAATGAGTTTTTCTTCATCCCAAAACAAATAGGGTGTCCGAGCTAGGTTTGGGCTGGATGTCACAGGTATGAGTCATGTTCTCATGACCCAAGTTTCTAGGGCTAGGTGGGGCCCACAAAACCAAAACCCTACTAGGGCACATGATAGTTCACCTTACCTATTAAACCTTTCATCAGAGTTTTATCATAACCACATGGAAACATGGGTGGAAAGGGGAAATTGAAACACCCTAATTGATGGCACATGTTCTACTCTTTCAAAATATATACAAAGTGTTGAAGTACTAGTTTAAAATTACAACTATCCTTGTACTTTCTTTAAAACTAGACATATACATACATCACAAGATAAGCTTTATATTCTACTGAGCTAAACGAGAACCCACAAAAAAGAAACCATCACTTTTTGGCATCAAAAGTATTCTCCATGTTCCTTGATACACCGCGTAGCAATAGCAGGATCAGTGTTATCCCCCTTAAATTCCTTCTCATAAAATTTCTTGAAATTCTTCAAATCCTTCAGTTTCTCTTTTCTATTTTTTTCCCCTTCCACTTCCACTATCAACTGCTTGGGTAACTTGATCTACTTATCTTTACAACAAACAAACTAAGTTGAATATGCTCCTATAAATCTAACTGTGCCAGTCTCTATAGGTAGACACGCTTTAAGACATAGCATCAATCTCCTCTAGGAAGTCTCACACAGACCCCAACGGCTCCAATTCAGCTATAGGGCAACCTTACGGCTTTGGAATTATTGTTTCAATCTTTGTGGTGGGAAATTCACTACTTTCCCTTTTGTTTTTGTTATTTTGTTTTCTTCTTTAGGTACTTTATTAATAAAAAATAAATAAAAAAACTACTCATTCTCTCTAAGAGCCTTTAATTGCATTAGGTGGTTAGTGCATGCGTGTCTGAACTCGTGATTCCACAAATAAAATTATCCGAGTATCTACCTTGACTATGGAAGACCTACTTCCACCTCCTCCACCTAAGAGTCTTAGAGATAGATTTTATCCAACCACAACTGAAGGTTCAGAACTTAACATTATCTCAAACATCTCAAGGTCTTCAGAAGTCTGCATTATCTCAACAACTGAAACACACTTAGAATTGTACCTTATCTCAAACACATAAGAGACACAGTCAATGCAAAGCTCTAGCACTTAGCTATACTTTTGTAAATAGAATCTAGAGTGTAAGAGTCCTATAAATGTATGGTGAACAAGGACTCTAGCCTATATATGTAAGATGTATTGCAATCAGAGAAACTAAGGAAGCACAATATCATTTCAGTGGACCTAGGTTGTAAAGTACAACCAAACCATGTAAGCCCTATCTCTCATTTCTCTTATGCTTCTAACATGTCAGTGTGGAAAGCATTTCTAACAAGTAAAAAGAACCTAGGAAATGATAGAACTCCTCAAACATCTAGTAGAGATCCACTCATCCACCTTGGCAGATTAAAAATCTCATTCAAGATAGCGGAGCTGTAGCATCTTCATGATACACTAACCTTTTCTCACACCTTGCACAAAGGGAACAACTTGGCAGGTATTCTAGCATTTCAGTAATAAAAAATAAAATAATAAAAAAATCATATAAAAAAACCAAGTTAGAATGTGGTTCGGAATTTGAATAAATGACTATTTTACCCAAAATAATCTTTGATTTTTTGAATGGATAATTGCATTAATGCGGAATCATGTTGAATTCTTCATATTGTATGACATTGTTTACTTGATATTTTCGTGGTTGTGCATTCAATTCAAACACAACATGTTGATAGCATGATAATCCTTGCCCATGAGAATATCATTATTCACTTGGGAAAATGAATAGACTTCTTTCTTTTGTCCATATTTTTTGCATGATTTTCGTTTGTATGCCCTTTTGTCTAATACCCCTTTTCACACTGTACCTATTAAATGTGTGTGACCTTATTTTTTGGTAAACATTAAATGAGTTTGATAGACTCACATGTTGTTTTATTTCTTTTCTTTTTCGTGGACATGTTGCCTTGGCATATGCGGGAGACTTTAGCCAACTTGGATTCATATCTTCTACAATTCACTTCCCCTGCAATGCCTTGTAATTAGTATTTAGAACGGTGACACGTGATAGTTGATTATCCAAAGGTTAGAATTAGAATCCAATGAGAAACTGAATCTAATGTATCCCTAAAATAAGGCACCTTAAGGAAAGATGAGAGACAAATTGCAATGAATTGTAGCTATATGAATTGTAGAGGATGTAAATCAAGCTAACTTCGGCATTATGAATACTACCAAGAAGTATTCAAGCTAACGATACATCCAATACCAAATAAATTTATCTCATTACTACTATAGTATCGGTCAGTTAGGTTCCTTAGTGTATGATTGTTCCATTTCGTGTCGCTGTGATTCGCACAACTAACTAGTACCTATCAACTTCCTTATTGGACGTCTTGTCTTCCTTACTGGTTATCCACTGATTCTTTTCAACCCATTTTCTGTTAAGTTTGAATGCCAATGACAGATTTGCCCTTATGTGTGGTGAGGGACACTGAGTGAGAGGAAATGAACAATAACGTTAATTTATCATATACAATGGCATATCCATCATTCTGCATTCAAACTTAACAGAAAATGGGTTTAAAAGCAACAGTGGGTATCCAGTAATGTTAGCATTTGTCAAAAGTGAGGTTCCAGTAATTTTTTCAACATAAGGAAGGGGTGCAGAATTTCACTCCCACTTAAATAGGGTACTAGTGAAAAACTCATTTTATTTATTTATTTTTTAAACCAAGAAAAACCCATTATTAACCTTGAATTATCCCAATTTCTTAGTCCCACTTCAACACAAATCTGGTTTTAACAGCCATTTCATTTATGATGATTCTGCGATAATCCAACTAAATGAATTGACCGGTTTTATCCAATTTTAAAAGTCTATAAATATGTACCTTATGTTCTACTAAATTATTGTGTGATTTGGGATTTCCTAGGGTTTTGGATAGGAGTTTTGTAACACTTTTATAAAAATTTGGATTGAGATCTCTCTATTGTAATCTTCTTCTTTCATTGTGAAATTCTTCTTCATTTGTGAACATCGGCATTGGTGTGTGAACCACATTAAAACTTTGTATTTCTATTTTTGTTTGATTTTTTTTGGTGTTTATCCTAACAATAGCATCTCCAAAACACCTTTGACCACCTCCTCATAGTAAAGGTCCCACAACTACTTGCTATTGCTTTGATGTTGTCCTAAATTACGTTTAAACCTCGAAACGACCCCTCAACCATTCGGGTTTAATAGATATATGGCTTCAGCCAATGAAAACTCACCCTTAATAACCAGTTTTTCATTTTACTTCCAAAAGAAATTCTCTAAATCTCTTTAGAGATCTGCACATCAGTTGCTTTGTGTGGAAATAATAACTCAAAACCCCAACCAAAGAATAGCAGAGGTTTTCGAGTTTCCAGAATTGGATTTTGGAGAACCATTCACTTGGGTCTAGGAATCTGAAAACGACCACCATTAGAAACATGTTAAAAAGTTGTGAAAGCCTATATTCAAAATGGTTTCAACTACTGTGACATCAAGTGTGACACCGACAAGCCATTTATAGAAGATGACAAGAAGAAATAAATACAGTCAAGCTAGGTGGATATAACAGACAAGCTTCACAACTAAACGAAGCAGAAGAAGCTTTTAATAGCTCCAAGAGAACATAAATATTTCTTGTTGAGTTGGATCATTAATTCCAGAGAGGACACGCGTATACTCACATATCTAGTTTTGGATCAAATCAAAGAAGTTATCTATCAATCAAGATGATAAACCAATCACAACTGTACACGAATTAGAGTTTACTGAAATGGGTTGGATGCATTGGACCAAAGAAGCCTCTAGTATTGAATCAGTTGTCTTTGTTGTTGAAAGGAATGGATTTGGTCTAATGGTTTGTTTCAAGTTATTAAAAGGCTTTAACTTGACAGCTTCAAGAGGGAAGCTATAAAAAACCAAGAAATTGTGGCACTCGTAGCTAAAATTTATGGCCACATTTTGTTATATCCACAATAGATAAGGATTCAGAGAAATTGAATTTGAATAGGCTGACTCTTTAACTTCAACCAGTGACAGTTATAACTATATAATTTATTTTAGGTAATTTGCATTGAGTCCCTTGAGTTTGTGAAAGTCATTGTCAGTCCAAATAAAATGATATCTTATATTTGCCTTCTTGTGATATCCACAAAAATCAATTAAGGACAAATCATCATTTTGTGACTAAAATACCATCATATTCTATTGATTTCTTTTCTTCAACTTACCCAACTCTTAAAGAGGTTTGAGAAACCAATAATTTAGTGGAGTGAACTTTTAAGTGAACTATGCGGAATCGTTTAAGCTTCCATTTGGCATGAACTCAAATACAAAGGCTTGGAATCTCATTTCCCTATTGTTAAAGGAAAATTGGGTGGATGTCTGATTAAGCACGTGAGAAAAGAGGTGCTCGATCGAGTTCCTTTGAATTCTCAAATTCCATTTCAACAACTAGTTCCTCGCTGGAAAGAATGTAACCGTCCAAGATCTAGGGTTTTGGTTAACGCCGGAAAAAAGCACTAATTAGAAGATGAATGTAAGGCTAAGAGCTCTCTCAATTTTTTGAGATGGATGGCTTCCGAAGATTGAAATTCATCAAGAACCCTAGCAATCTTTTCCATCAGAAGTGTCTCTTCGCTATCTTCCATTGAGTATATTCTTGTTCGCCGTTTGTGCGTGTATTTCGTCCGCCGTTTGTGCATGTATTACGTCCGCCATTGTGCGTGTTTTTGGTCTGCCGTCATGCGTGTATTTTTTCTGTTGTGATGTGTATCGTCCTACGTTGTTGTGCATGGTCAATAGCTTGTCTGGCTTTCACGTGGTGAGTGGTGCCGTTGTTAGAGGCATCTATTGTTTCTCTCAGCCCATCCAACAAGTGCCAGCATTGAAGGTGGGCATTAATAACCTAGGATCCCTAGAATGAACGCTTTTCTAGCAGACATCTATTCGATTATTCTAATCGGCGAACCCAACAAAGGTGAGTGTAATCAATCCCACGGGTTACCATGAAAGCTCTTAGCTGGAATTGCCGTGGGTTGGGAAGTCCCAAGGCAATAAGTGCTCTGCAATCTCTCTCCAAAGCTGAGAAACCTAAGTTGTTATTTCTATCTGAAACAAAATCAAAGTCAGAACGGATGGTGAGATTGAAAAGAAGACTAGGTTTCTCTGACTGTTTTTCAGTGGATGCTATTGGATCAATTGGTGGTTTATCAGTGTTGTGGCAAGAATCAATGAAGGTTCAAATTCTCAAGTTTAATGATAGACTTATTGATTTGGAGGTTGAGTGGGATGATTATAAATTCTGTATGTCCTGCGTTTATGGTGATCCAGTGAGGTCAAAAAGACAGAAAATTTGGGACATGCTGTATGACTTTGGAAGGAATCGAAAGGATGCGTGGGTGTGTTTTGGTGAGTTCAATTCATATTTGGGTTGGCAAGAGAAGTGTGAAGGTAATATAAGTTTGGCCAGTGATGCTATTGGCTTTAGAAATCTTGTTCAAGCCTGTGGGCTAATGGATGTCGAGTTGAAGGGTCCCTCTTTTACATGGAACAACAGATGCATAGGCTTAGCGAATATTCATATAAAACTCGGCAGAGCTCTTGCTAACATCGGGTGGAAGCTCATGTTTGAGAATGCTATAGTGATGGTTAAACTTGGTGTGTAATCTGACCACAACCCACTTATGTTAGATTTCTATGGTGCTTATGTAAAAGGTAACCACCCCTTTAAATTTGAAGTGATGTGGAGTTGTCATCAGGGATGTGTAGAGGTGATTAGAGAAGCTTGGAGGCTGCCAATTGATTAATTAGAGGGCCATCCAGTTACAAAAGGCTAAAGAACTGTGAATTAGCTCTTAAAGCTTGGAACAGGGACGTCTTTGGAAGAGTTCAAACAAACATTCATAAGCTGAAAAACCAATTGGAGCGGGTGCAATCAGAAACACATGAAAGCTTTAACCAAGAGGAGGAGGAGAGGATTCGGAAACTTTTAGAGGAAGAATTGCCCAGAGAGGAAATTTTATGGCATCAGAAATCTAGACTCACTTGGATCCAAAGTGGGGACCAAAATTCAAATTTTTTCCATGCTAGTACAGTTCAACGTAGACATTATAACAGAATCCTAAAACTAAAAAATGAGGGAGGGTTATGGACTAAATCTGTTGATGAAGTGAATGATCTTTTGCTGGCTCATTTTGCTGAAGTTGTTACCTCACAAGGTGTGGATAATGGGATTCTCAGCAGATGACTCTTTGATTGTGGTTGAAGGCCCGAAGTAGAGGGGAAGGGAAAGGCCGGGGGGGTTGGGGGGAGAGTGTGTGGGTCGGCCCCGAGGCGATGGGGGTGGGGGGGGGGGCCTGAAAATTGGAAAGGGGTGGTGAGAAAGGGGGGGGGGGCTGGTTGGTGAAAAGGTGGGTGGTGGTGGTTGTGGGTTGTGGGGGGTGTTTTTTGGGGGGGCCCGTTTGGTTTCTTGAATCTAGAGATTTCAAATCTCTAGATTCATAAATGGAAGATTTATAACCGTTTGGTTACTTGAAATGGGCAGATTACGAAATCTTGAGATTCACGTTTTTAGCCTATAATCGTGAGTCTGTAGATTTTTGGGTGTGGGGTGAAATCTGTAGATTTCACTCTTTTTCACCTTGACTATAAAAGAAAGAGGAATTTGCGCATTCACCAAATTTACTTGACGGAAATCTACGACTTCGACGGAACGACGTGGGAGGTTCATTTCGACTCGGGAATCCCAAAGGTTTTCAGTTACGCTACTCGCTTCGGTTCCCATCTACGGGAAAAAAAAGGTAGATCTTCTTCTGCTAGTTCGTTCTTCTTCATCTTCTTCTCCCATCGCTCTCGCTGGTTTTCACTTTTGCGAGTTCCTTCGGTTACCATCTACAGTGAAAAAGGTAATCTTCTTCTACTTCTTCTGCTAGATCGTTCTTCTTCATCTTCTTCTCCTATCAGTTCTGCTTCGGTTTTGATTGAGGAATACTAGGTCATTGCTTGCATCTTCTTCTCACTAGATTTCAACCCTTTTTGTTTCTCGTTTTGATTGCTGCAGATTGTTTCCGCTTTTCTTCAATGATTTTTGTTTCTCACTAGATTTCAATGAGCTTTGTGTTGTGTTTTATGCTCAATGGTTGTTGTTAGTACTATTATTATTTTTTCTCTGGTGATTTGAGTTCTTTTATTTATTTATTTTGTTGACATGAATGCATCGTAGATGAGTTCTTTATGGAGGTTTTGAACAAGTAATCGGCTGAATCTAGATTCCCTTTTGAGATCAGTTGGTTTTCCTTTTTATTTTTGCTGTACTTTTTATTTCCTTTCTCAAGGTGTCATTCAAACACTCCCATATAAAACTAAGAGAGTTAAAGACAACAAAAAAGACATTATTTAACCTTTAAGGAGAGATGGATTCATATGAAATCAGCAATTGCAGAGGAGAGATGAAGTCATCGACATTGAACAACACTAGAGCAGGCATGACCCCTTCCTCTTCTTCTTCTACAGCAGTGCAGCAGAGGTTGCTGCAATCCACTTTTTCTCTAGCAGATGCTCTTACTGCTACTACTTCTACTTCTTATCCTTTTCCCTGTGAATTTCATTTGCTGGTTTGTCTCCTTTGTGTTTTTTTGGTAATTCTTGCTGAACTTCTCTAGAAACATGCACATCCAACCAAATATGAAATATGATTAATATAGAAAAAGGTTCTAGATTACTGTACTATTGAATAAGTAATGTAGAAGTCAGTTCAAGTAAGAACCACTCTGCGTAGGATTGATTGAATGTATTCAGACTTGCAGTAAACGAAGCACATGCAGAATGATTGGAAAATAAAAGAAAATAAAAGATAGACAAAGGAGGGTTTGGCTATCTCAGCCTTGGTCTCTCACCCACAGCTATCTCTGTTGAAATGACACTCTTGGCTATCCCTGCCTTGGCATCTCACCCTTCTCAATCTCTCTCAGGACAATGCATGCATTGTAAAAAGCAACTTAACTTCATTCCTTAAATTGTGTGGACGCCTCTAGGGGCATAGAATATAGACTCAAGGGTTGAGCCCAAAATAGAAACAATAAAAATAGAAATTCCTTGCTACCAACCAGCTTACTTTAGAAAACAAAATAGATGTTAATATACCGTCCAAAACTGAAGGTAGAAACTAAGTACCACAGCATTAGATAGATTCTCTTGCCACTCAATGGGTCCACAAAGCCTTCTAAAAAGCATCCCAATCCACAAGGTCAATGTGTGCTGTGAGCCTGTGAGCCTGTGACACTGTTTGCATGAATCATGAACTAGTGTTTTAGTTTGTTTTCTTCATATCTCAATTTATATCAACTGAAATTAAAAACTACCTAAGATTCTCTTGCAATAAAATAAAAATACCCTCTAAACTTAAAGCTAGAAACTAAACTTTGGCAGCACTACGGGTGGAATGTTTCTCTACTTGATGGGCCCACAATATCTCCTAAAAAGCATCCCCCACCCCCCCCCCCCCCCCAAAAAAAAGAGTCCCCCGGCAGGCCAAGTATGAACTGTAACACTGTCCAGTTTTACCCTTGGTTGAAAGGGTTGCACCAAAGAATTTGGCAACACTCTATTTGTCCCTAGTCGTTCATGGACCTGGTGCCCCGCATGATCACATAATTTTCAATATTGATATCTAGTGACCATGATACTCCACTTCCAATCACTGCCCTTATGATTCTACTCAGCTTCATTCTCCTATAGAATCTCCCAATATTCTTTTTTACAGATTTTATTTTGACTTAAAATTATTGATATATCTCCTTTATTTTTGTAACAAATCCTAGAAGACCAGAATCTGTGAATTCAAGAAAGAGAGAACGATAGGAGAGGCTTTGCTGAACCAGACCGTAGACTTGTAGTAAGACTTGTATTGCATCTTCTACAGCAACGTCTCACACCTCATGAATGCTTTGTTCATTGATGAGTACAAGCCTAAAATCAGTTCTCATAAGTAATGGAATCTCTCCCACTAATTTTAAATACATTCCAAAAAGTAATAACCAATCTGCTAAAGTCTAAAGCTGTCCCAAAAAGGAAAGCCAAATAAACCCAAATCTAACAGAAAATATGCAAAAGAATCTACTGTTTCCTTTTTTGTTCGGTTTGCAATCTTCCAAAAAATAGAAAAAATTTCCACCAAATCAGTATATGCCATATATTATCTTGTCTTATTTGTAATAAATGTCTCGCCTTATCATTTTTACTATATGATTACAACTTTGTGGGATTCTGATATAAATACTACATAATTCTAATTGATTGAAATTAATTGTAGACCACTACTGAAATGGATTGCGAGAACGATGATGAACAGCTTAGGAGACAGAGAGAGGAGTTAAGGAGACAGAGGCGGAGAAAAGCCGTGATATTTGTGATTATTGGTGTTGCCCTAGCAATGGAAAAAATTAAAAGATTGTTGTTCCCAACTAGAACTCCATACCGGGGCGAGACTCTTCGTGGCCAACAAGAGACACACAGAATTATTGGGGTATCTAATCGCATTTGCCGAGAGCAAATTAGGTTGAGTAGAAAGGCATTCTTCGGGTTGTGCAAATTGGTGAGGGATAGGGGTCTTATGTTTGATAGTAGGTATGTGAGTTTGGAGGAACAAATGGTGATGTTTCCCGAGAGTACTTGGGCTGAACCATTCGAATCGTGACGTTGGTCATCAATTTAGTCATTCCGGTGAGACTGTGAGTCGACACTTTAATTTTGCTTTGAATGCAATAATAAAATTGTATCCAATACTGTTGAAGCCTCCATGCACAAGGGAGTACCAAGCTAAACATTATCCGTTCTTCAAGAATTGCATTGGTGCCATAGATGGATCCCTTGTGCCTGCAATGGTAGGGGTGGACGAACAAAAAAGGTTTCGGGATAGGAAGGGAAACATTACTCAAAATATCTTGGCTGCGTGCGATCATGATCACAAGTTTACTTATATCTTGGCTGGTTGGGAAGGTTTAGCTTCGGACTCAAGAGTTTTTGATGATGCCATACATAGGAATGGAGAAAGTCAATTAATGGTACCTGAAGAGAAATTCTTTCTAGTTGATGCTGGTTTCCCTAATAGAAGGGGCTTCTTAAGACCGTATCGATGTACTTGATACCATTTGAAAGAGTGGAGGAACTGTCATGAATCACCCAAAAATCCAAAAGAACTGTTTAACTTGAGACATTCTTCTATACGAAATGTCATTGAGCGTACTTTCAGTATGTTGAAGAGGCGTTTCAAGATTTTGAGAGTCCAAGCAGAATACCCCTTCAAAACACCAGTGAGGATTGCCTTAGCTTGTGCTCTTCTGCATAATTTTATTCTTACTGAAAACACTTTCGAAGAAGAAATTCAATGGGTTGGAAATGGTGAATCTGATGATGATGATGATGATGATGATGAAGATTCAAGCTCAAGTGAGGATCTAGAGAGATGAAGAATCTGATGAAAAAAATCATCAAGTTCATGATGATGTTGCCTTCAATGCAGAACATTTTCGTGATGACCTCGCACAAACAATGTGGGATGCCTGGGATGGAGGAATTAACTTGAATGAACTTTCTTAAATGATGTATCTTATTGAAGAATGTAAAAGCCAGATCATGCATGGCTTAGTTCCCATCGATGTTTCTTTTAATGTTCTTCAACTGCAGTTATTTAATGTTTCTTCAAACTCTACATGAAATGGACGTATATTTGTTAATGCACTTTTTAGGAATGAATTCATGTCTTATACATCAATTTTGAAATCAGTTCCATCAATGTGGTGTTGCAACATAGAATTTGTTTTATTCTTTTATTGTATATGAAATGGGTTATTATGGTCTTCTCTTAAATTCTCTTAAATTTGCTGTTGGTGTTGCTGTCATGACTATTATTGTTGATACTAGCACTTGAATTTGCTGTTATGAACCATTCCCTTGCATCCCAGTTATCAAAGGATTGTATGTGTAGTTAATTCTTTTTTAATTACAATTTAGAATTAGAATCTTCTGGGGTAGGTTTAGAAAGGACTCAATCTGTGGCTTTCAAAGGGGGACTAATGGTATAAGTGCTTTCATGTCACAATTGGCCCTTTCTATGAAGTTGTTGTTTGTATAACCCATGCTGAGATGATTATAGGGAGACCTGAACATTGGGATTATGATGGGAATGTTTTCTCAAAGTAGTTGTTTAAATAGGATCAAAGCTTTTGGTATTTTAATGTACTCTGATATTTTGTTAGCTGTTGAGGGTATAAATATATTGCACCTAGATACATGGTTGTGCATGTTGTGGACTGATCTTTAATACAGTTAGCCATAAAAGATACATGGTTGTGCATGTTGTGGACTGATCTTTAATACAGTTAGCGATGGCAGACCAACTATAAGAGACTTGATGGAGGTGCTACAAAAAAAACATGGATGCATTCCAGCATCTTGCTGCTTGAGTGTATGCCTTGGGAGACTCATGTAGGGGCAATAGCATTACCCCTTACCAGAATCAATAACCCATCCTATCTAAGTGCTACTGTCCGTGCCATCCAAAGAGATTCTAGAAGAACTTATTAAAGAGATACACTGTTGTAGATTCATTACTGGGCTGGTGGTTGTCATGCAGGGCTAGTATCAGCCCACATGGTATGGTCTTATTGGCTAAGCCTAAGCCCAAAGTCTGGATAAATCTAAGCCCTGTGCCCTCCCCACATTATTTATTTATTTTATCAATTTGAGATAAGCATTATCTCCCCTCAAAATCTTGATGAGTTTTTCCTTGATAATTTGTAATGAGTTGCATTGATGATTGATCTTAAACAATTTAGTTTATAGAATGTAATCCTTTGGTTTATTATTTGTTCTTGGAATTAGATGGCAGAATCACAAGTTCAAGAGTCACAAGCTAGAAAGAAGGATAATGCCAGGTGGTCAAGGCTTCAGTCCAACTATTTTTTGGAGACTCTCGTGACCCATCATAGGTGCGGCAAAGGTGGGGATAACGGCCTTAGGCCAGCCCACTTTGCTGAAATTGCAAACATGATAAACAATGCTCAACAAACTACATATGAGCCTCACCAAATAAAAAACCACTACCGGGTGTGGAGGTTGAGAATTAAAGCTCTGATGGACATAATCAAGTGTAGTGGCCTGGGATGGAATGATCAAAATTCATGTTTCGATGGACCAGAACATCTATGGGCTGGATTTCAGGTATGAACATTTTACTTTTTAATCAATAACTTTTTCATCATTTGCATTCAAATGGTTTTGAAAACTCATTTTAAGCAATTGACATGTCAATATTACATTTGTGCAGAAGCCCGAAGAGAAGTATTGGAAGGACCACCCAGTCCTTCAAATCCATAGAGATGTGTTGGCATGGTTTCGCAATGAAATTGCCACTAGTCATGATGTAGCACACCCAGCTGATGCACACATGGATATAAACTTGGTGGATATGACATTAGGGGTTGATGATGATTTAACTTCTCAACCAACCCCTTCTGATCAAAGGTCTGCAAGTCGTACTAGGGCAGCATCAGATGCTCTCTTAGAGTCTTCAAGCAAGAAGAAGAAGAAGAAGGACAAGACTCCGGCTGACAAGGTAGCAAGTCCTTTGAAGCAGCTTGCTAATGCGTTTGACAAGTTTGTTGACATAGAATATCTCCCAGACATCTCGAAAAGGTTCACACTAGCACTTGAGGCGCTCCCTGGCCTTGATGTCCATCAGAGAATGGCTGCAAAAAGGTATTTACTGAACAACAAGACCGATGCACAGGAGTTTTTGGATTACAACGATGAAGAGAAGCTCATAATGCTTGAAGACCGTGTTCTTGGTGGCAATGGATCTAGCTTACCTCGAAATCTGTTTAGTTGAACAACATTTCTGTCTTTTGTTATTTTCTACTTGACAAGTTTACTTTTGATGTTTATATTTTTGTTTTGATGGCTCTTGATTCAAGGTAGGTAATGTTATATATCAACTTCTTGAAAGTAATTTCATTAGAAGTGGGAAGGAGCTGACATTCTTGAACTTAACCAGAATTTGTTATATTTACCCCCATTTTGTGAAACCCAGCCCTAACCTTGACCCGGAAACCTTGTTATTTGTAGGTCCGATGACCCGAAGTAAAGTAAGAAGTCAGCTTTGGGCCATCCCAGTAGAGGACTTGGTGTCTGGCTTTGAATCCATGAAGGTTGATGATGAGGTTCTATTTATGGAAACAGAATCCTGATGAAGATCTAATTAGTTGATGGACTTGGAGTGCTCTCTATCTTGGTTTGAAGGCATTTCTACCTACTAGGTAAGTCACTTGACTTGTGTGCAAAACCCCTTTAGGATTGGATTTGATCTGGACCTTCAATTCCCTGTTTTGGCCTTGCTGTCAGCATTGGTCGACTGATTGGTCGACTGGGCCAGTCGACCAATCCACTCGACCAATGGGTGCTGTCTTTGGCAATTAGGTTGATTCTTGCTCTATTAAGTCTAACCTCGAGTCCACTTCGTATTTGCTGCCTCCAAACCCTCTGGAACGAACCAAAGACCTCTGCAAGTCATCTCTCTTGCATCCTTGGAGTTTTCTTGGCGGATCTTCGTCGGAACTCTTCTTTTTGCATCAAAAGGTATGTCTACTCTCTCTTCTTCTCCTCCATCTTTGTTTTTCTTTCCTTTTTGAGTTGAGACAGTAGAAGAGATGCTGCATTCTCTGTTGCAAACATCTCTGAACATGTTCTCATGATCATCCTAAGGATTTAAGGCTAGAACAATGATCTTAACCATGATCATTGCAAGCTTTTGAAGGATTCATGATCAAACCATGATTTAATCTCTGTTAATCTTCTAATCTGAATTCTGATTTCTTTGGATCTTCTTTCATTGATCATGTTAGTGGTTAATGGTTGTGTTTTCTTTCCATGATCCATAATCCATAGAATTCTAGTTGTTCTCTTCTACCTTACTATGTGTTCTTCATGATGCATGATAATTACATATATGGTAGGTTTTATTTCCTTATTTAGATTTATGCTTCTAAGCCTTTTTCCATGAAGACCTATGTATGTTTTCATGTTTTCATTACCGAAAGCAATGATCCATCCTCCTATAGTTCTTGTCCTTGTTTTCTATTTCAAAATTCATCAAGATCCATGTTTGATTTATTTATGGTAACTTTTTGTTTCCTAATTTGGATCTTGATACCTTGATTTGATTAGTGTTTTGAGGTCCCCTTTATGTTAGAATACTACTGATATAGTCTACCCCTTGATTAGTACCCTTTTGAACCACCAAATTCGGATTTCATATCTTAAAACTCTGATTTTATAAGCTACTGTCTGCATTGGTCGACTGATTGGTCGACTGGACCACTCGACCAATCCACTCGACCAATGAGTACAGCAACTCCAGAATTGGTCTGTTTCGGATATTTTGATATATATTCTGCTAGGGATCTTTCCTAATATGTTGTATATACTTGTTTAGGACCTTCTTCTCAAGTTTGCCAAGATCTTACTTGATTTCTTAGGATTCCTTTGCGAGTTATAAAAGGTAAGGATGGTTATTTCCTTAATTACATAGATAGCATGAATCTAGTTTCTATATTTGAATATCATTAATATGTTTCCTAAATTAGATTCTTACAATGATATACTACTGTTGCATAACTTTGATTACAGTAGCATTACTTATTCATATTGAGTTGATTCATGTATGATTTACTTACCAATGTTATACAAGTGATTGTAATTACTGATTTCTTTCCATATATGGAGTTACCATATATGTGATGATATGAATTGATGCATGTGTATGCTTACGTATGGTTTGGAAAGGAGAGGTGTCCTTTTGACACTTCTGTCCTTGGACTACTACGGGAATATTATGGGATGTTTCCGGAGATGCCCTCTGGACACCTTCCTAAACTGTTGGATGACACATATAGGATTGTCTAGTAGTGTTTGGCTAGGATGTCCTGTTATGTCAGACCCTAATCGGAGGGGTATTGAGACCGAACGACCCGTGGTAGCAATGGGGATTCATGGGCGCTCAAGACCGGTAACCAACCCGTGAGAGGACAGGAATCACATTGTGGGGGCCATTTATTGGTAGGGTTGCATATGGTTAGACTTGGGCTCACGGGCGCTTAAGACCGGTAACCAACCCGTGAGAGGACGTGAGAGCTTCCCGTTTACCATATGTGGATGATCAATAGGGTTGGTGAGTCCGTAGTCAGGGACTATGAGGACTCTAGTGTGAAGGATACCGGAAAGGATCGTCGGGGACGAGGAATGGAAGTATCTGGATCCGACTTGATGTAACCAAGTAGAAGACTTGCATTTGGCTAGGTTTTACCCCGACATGCGCCAAGTACTTATACCAAATGGTTGTGAGAGAGTGTGTTGACTTAACCCCCTGCCAAGGTTTGTCCCGAGGGATGAAGGACCCATTACCAATCGGCTGCTCAAGACCGGTGAAATGATCCGTGAGAGAATCCAAGATATCTTAAATGGTTGAGGATGTGAGTGGACTTTCCTAAAGAAGTACGGTGCTACGACTTAAAGCATGTCCGCCAATAGAGACCAGCATACATAGAGTTAGATTCATTCATTCATTGTTTGTCTCATATCATATTGCATTTATGATTGTCCCGGAATCCTGCCATTTGTGTTATTATGGATTTTAATCGCCCTTACCGAGTTTCTTTGAAACTCATTCCTTTATTGTACAATGTTGTTAGACTATCCTGCCAGTCGTGCTGAGTACTATGACGGTTCCTATGAGGAAGCGCAAGGCGAAGAGACATATCTCCGGGGAAGGTGATTGCGGTTACCACAATTACTCGAAGATCCCACGGGTGGTTATGCTCCGTACCATGCTTAGTCCGACCATTGAGTGGAAGCGTCCTTGTGCTATTTATGAGATCTACACCTACAAGGATGTCGTCTACAAAGTGGAGAATAATTTAGTTACCCAATGTACTTGCTACTGGGATTAGCTTTTATCTAGTTTATTCTTTAGAGCTACTTTTCCGCTGGATGTAAAGTGGGATTTTTGCTTCACTTTACTTATCTGTTTGATACTGCGATTATGTCTATTATTCCGATTCGTTTATGATTCATTCTTTCATTATTGGATCTATGATTTATCTTCCGCACTCATGTTATGATTGTTCATGATTACGTTATTGTTTATGTGGGAGGTTGATCACTCGATACCGATCTTCGGGCTGTGGATCACACTCTCGGGTATGCCCGGATAGGGTACCGGCTGGGAGGGCGGATGATTGGTATCGAGCCCAAGGTTCGAGGAGATCCTAACCACAAAAGACAACAACTGAACATTCTGAGTCATTGATCCGAAATGACTCTTCTACTCTTAGAAGTGAATAATAGAACACAGAATTAGAAACTTGAACTTTGAGGCATAACGGAACATTTACGAATAACATACCATAATTATACTTGAACAAATGTCACTAATGCAAGGAAAAGAAAAGTGCATAACATACAATAATTAAAGAGAAACAAAATGAACTTCATTAATTTCAAAGGTTTTTACAATGATTACATCTGAAATGCATAAATGGAAAATCCTAAGGTACAGTCTATCTAGGTGATCTACTCGATCTCTATATGCTCGAACTCCTCTGCTAGGTGAGTCACCCGATGCTCTATCTGTCTGTCGAGACTCCATCCTCTCGTACATCTGCTCTGTCCGACCTCCATCCTCTCTAGCATGGAAGTCATCGATCTCATCTGTGCACCAAGATCTGAAGTCTCCGGAACCGCATGTGAAGGGCCACCCGCCTCGAAGTGTGATGAAGGAAACTCGTGATGCACGGGCTCAGCCTCGCGCATATCTCGTATCATCTCCGGCCTGATCATCACTATCGGGACCGATATCCTCTCCTCCATCCTCCGATCCCTGATCCTCATCCTCCGATTCATCATCATCCTCACCCTCCGGACCAGGAGATCTCTCTAACCGATGTAGTCTCATCTGTCGAATGGTCCGAGTCCCAATGGAGTATCCCCGTGATCTAGTGTCCATCGGAGTATCCTCGAAACTCACCCCGAAATGCCCGAAGATCAAAGTCGAAGCCTCCCATAGCAAAGGTTCCGCATGCTAGGCCGCAGAACTAAGTCCAGCATGACCTGCTGAATGATGTAGGAGAGATCGATCTCGAAGCCCATGTAGATGCGGTAGATGACCAAGGCCTCCATCACCGTGACCCGATGGTGATGTTCGGCTTTCCGGCATGATGTTTCGGCCGACTATGCGACCGATAATACGTGCGGAACCCGTCATCCGTCCGCTAGTCCACGGTGTGAAGCATCGGCGGCTATCCCATAGCGTAGAGCATATCTCGCGAAGCTCGTACGGCATCGGATGGCTGTCCAGATCTGCTCTGCAGGTATCCACACACCGCTTTGTGGATAGTAAGGGACTGCAAGATCTCGGCCGGTGTCCGGGTAGAGAAGCGAATCCGAGTACGAAGGACCCTGCTCCCGAGGACAAGTCCGAGTGGGTGTCCCGGCCCCGAGCCTCCTCTGTGTAAGTAAGGTTGCTGAAGAACAACCTCACTAGCTCCGGGTATACCGGCAAATCCTCGGTGAAGAGGTGAGTCCACCGTAAAGTGTCGAACCTCTGCCGGATCCCTAAAGGCTCGAGCTGGCGTAAGTGAAGTAGACGCCCCATCTCGATGTTAAAATAGCTGAAGTAGGCCTCGTACAGAAACTCGGCCTGAGGTGTGTCAAATAGGTCCGGTCTCCTAACCTCCTCTCTAGGCTCGAAAGGAACCTGACCTCTGCCCCTAAGAGCACCTACGATGCGACCTCGACCTCTACCTCCTCCTCGTCCTCCCCTCTGCATGATGTATCTGTGGAAGAGACAAGAGACATTTCCAATTAGTGCTATTTCAAGATTTGAGCCAAAAGGGTATTTTCGTAATTTTTCGGAAAATTTCAAATTTGGGGGAAATTTGATTTGAACATACTAGCATGTGCACAATACTTGGAATTTCATGTCTAGCATGTCATTGTGTTTAAAACCTAGGGAATATGTTTCTAAGCATTCCTAAGCATGATTTCTAGCATTGGATACAAGTAAAGCATGGTTTTGTTGAAATGCAAGCATGAGAAGATGAAAATGGAAGAAAGAATGAGAGATTTACCTTGTTTATGAAGATGGTGTGTTGTGGTGTTGTTGTTGAAGCACTAAATCACCTCAAGAACACTTGTGGGAACTCTTGGATATTTTCCCTAGAGCTCTCTCACCTTTGGAAGAAGTTAGAATGAGGTTGGAATGTGGAAATGAGGCTTATAATGCGAATTTTCGCATTCTGTCTTCATTGGTCGACTGATTGGTCGAGTGGGTCACTCGACCAACCACTCGACCAATGGTCGCAGTGACCTCATTTGCTGTTGAATTTTTGGAAAAAGTGATTTTTGCCTTATGGAATATTGTTTGATGACTATATGGATATTTTTGAGCATGATTTAAGTTTTCAAATCATTTGGACTTGTGGTTTATGTTGAATCTTCGAAATTCGGTATTTTGATGTTCTCGGTTTTGCAGAATGGTTACTCTGAGAAGTGGGCGTGGTGAATCCAGTGGTCATGGAGGTGGTGAAATACCTCAGGGAGGTGGTGAAGTACCTCATGGAGGGGGTGAGATACCAAATGCTGATCGGGGTACTCATGAGATCCCCGGTGCCCCGAATGTTGGAAGTTTCGGAGATATTGCCAATATTATGGGCAATATGATGCAGCAGACAAGCAGCTCAATTCAACCAGATGTTGGTGGGTTTCATGACTCGCATAATGAGACCCGGGCTGGTGCTAATGTGAATCCTCATGCCGCAGTCTCCGAATGCGGGAGGTTTAGCTGGAACTCCTCATACTCGCTTGATGGAGAGTTTTCTCAAGATGCAAGTACCCACTTTTACTGGAGTTACCAAGGACCCCTTGTTTCCTAACAAGTGGCTTCGTGAGTTGGAGAAGGCTTTCCGGCATCGCAATGCTCGGAAGCTCGAGAAGATTTTGTTCCTTGTGAACGAAGTTGCAACAAGAAGGCGATGCATGGTGGATTTCCACTCGTCCTATTTTGGAAGGTTTGCATGCGGGAGTTGTAACTTGGGAGTTATTCAAAGAGGCTTTTTGTATGAACTACTTTCCCGAGGCGGTGAAGGATGCAAAGGAAGCTGAGTTTATGATTTCGACTCAAGGAACTTTGTCCGTGTTGGAGTACCAACAGAAGTTCGAGGAGCTTCATTTCTTTGCTCCGGACTCTTTGAAGGAAGACCTCGCCAAAGCAAAGAAGTTCTTCAAAGGACTGCGCCTGCCATTAAAGCTTATCTCACGGTCCAGCCTATAGTGAGCTATGCTCAAGTGGTGCAGAACTCGAAGAAGTTGGAAGAAACGAGAGAAGGAAAGTGCTCGTGTGCAAAAGCCTTGGCGATCAAGGAATTCTGGTTTGGTGGATCGCAATGACCGTCGTTATGTGAGACCTACACCCTACCCCACTCCTACCTTTCGGGCTAAGAGTGTAGGTCGGAACACGGGTTTTCAGCAGCCCGGCCGGTTTAAACAAGATGGCGGAAACCGACCACCAGCAAATGCAAGTGCAAGTGCAAGTGCGAGTGCAAGGCCCGTTGTTCGAAGCCCTCTGTTGCAGCCACCCTGTTGGATCCAGCAATCTCGTTTGCTTCTACCGCAAGCAAGCTGGTCATTTTGCTCGTGCTGTCCCGAAGCGGCCGCCCAAAGCAGCCTTGGTGGTGAAGAGTGCTCCTGCTCCTCCCTCTCGGTAGAGTTTTCGGTATTTCCAGATCTTGAGCGGGATCCAAGCCATGATGTGATTACAGGTACATTGTTAGTCGCTTCTATTTCTCGCATTTGTCTTATTTGATACGGGTGCATCTCATTCGTTCATGTCATCTCGCACTCATCAAGAAGACTAACCTAATCCCCGAGAAGTTGTCTAGTTGTTTATTGATTAGTACACCTACTTGGTCCTGTTGTGAAACTAGATAAGGGGTTATCTAAATGTCCTGTGTTGATTGGTGAGAAGAACTTGGAAGCCAATTTTGTGATTCTTGACATGAAGGACTTCGATGTTATTTTGGGAATTGATTGGTTGACAACCCACAAAGCTGTGTTCCTTTGTTCCTCAAAGAAGATTCAGTTCCATATTTGTGGAAGTCCGGTCTTTGAATTTCAAGGTGAAAAGAGAAGGGTTTGTAAGAAGGTGCTGTCTCTGACCGATGCAAGTCTATGCCCTAGTGGATGATGCTTCATCTGAAGGCAAGGGTATAGTGGAGAAAAGAGTCGACGAAGTCGAGTTGTCTGCGACTTTGTTGATGTCTTCCCGATGACCTATCGGGAGTGCCTCCGGACAGAGATGTCGAATTCTCTATTGATCTCGTCCCTGGTGCCGCTCCGGTATCTAAAGCTCCGTATAGGATGGCTCCTACCGAGTTGAAAGAGTTGCAAAATCAGTTGAATGAGCTCATTGATAGAGGTTTCGTACAGCCTAGTGTGTCACCTTGGGGAGCTCCGGTCTTGTTCGTCAAGAAGAAAGACGGTAGTATGCGCTTGTGCATCGACTACCGTGAGTTGAATAAATTGACTATCAAGAATAGATATCCGCTGCCAGAATCGATGATCTCTTCGATCGGTTGAAGGGTGCGAGTTGTGTTCTCGAAGATTGACTTAAGGTCCGGATATCACCAATTGAAAGTGAAGTCTAGTGATATCTTCAAGACAGCTTTCCGAACGCGGTATGGTCACTACGAGTTTAGAGTCATGCCCTTCGGATTGACCAATGCTCCTGCGGTGTTCATGGACCTCATGAACCGAGTATTTCATGATGTGCTTGATAAGTTTGTGATTGTTTTCATTGATGACATCTTGATCTATTCGAAGAGCGAAGAAGAGCATGCGAGTCATCTAAGTTTCACTTTGCAAAGGTTGCGGGAAAAGAAGTTGTTTGCTAAGTTTAGCAAGTGTGATTTCTGGCTTAAGAGAGTGGTTTTCCTTGGTCATGTAGTTTCAGCCGAAGGTATTCGTGTCGATCTGAAAAGGTCCAAGCTGTGGCTGATTGGGAGAGACCGAAGTCAGTAACGGAAATAAGAAGTTTTCTTGGATTGGCGGGTTACTACCGAAGGTTTATTGAGAACTTTTCTCGGTTGGCTGCTCCTATGACTAAGTTGACCAGGAAAGAAGAGAAGTTTGTTTGGTCTGACGCTTGTGAGAAGAATTTCCAAGAGTTGAAAGATAGATTGACAAGTGCCCCGGTTTTGACTATACGATAGTTCCGGTGGTATGACAGTTTATACCGATGCGTCAAAGATTGGTTTGGGTTGTGTACTGATGCAACATGGCAAGGTCGTAGCCTATGCTTCTCGGCAATTGAAGGATTATGAGCGGAATTACCCCACTCACGATCTAGAACTTGCCGCCGTTGTCTTTGCTTTGAAGATTTGGAGACATTATCTTTACGGTGAGAAGATTGCCATTTTCACGGATCATAAGAGTTTGAAATATTTCTTTACCCAAAAGGAGTTGAACATGAGACAAAGGAGATGGTTGGAACTCGTCTCCGATTATGATTGTGATATTCGGTATCATCCTGGGAAAGCAAATGTTGTTGTTGATGCTCTTAGTAGGAAGAACCAGGAAGAAGACTTTGGATTTGAATGCTTTGAGTTTACCATTGTGGTCTTCTATTGAGAGTTTTGATTTGGAAATCGTCCACGAGAATTCTGATTTTATTCTTTCTCGCCATGACGGCAAGATCTGGTCTTAGAGATAAGATTGTTGCTCTGCAGAGTTCGATCAAGAGTTTTTGACCAAAGTTGAGAAGATTTCTTCGAATCCTGAGTCGGACCCCGACTTTGGTATATCCATGGATGGTGCTTTGATGTTTAGAGGAAGGCTGTGTGTGCCTGCAAGCGAAGAAGTTAAGAAAGAAATATTGAAGGAAGCACACCGGTCGGTCTTTCTTGTACACCGGGAAGCACCAAGATGTACAAGGACTTGAAGGAACATTTTTGGTGGATTGGTCTAAAGGCGGATGTTGTTGATTTTGTTGCCAAGTGTGAGACTTGCCGGCGTGTGAAAGCCGTTCGACAACCTCCATCTGGATTACTTCAACCCCTTCCTATTCCTAGTTGGAAGTGGGAAGATATCTCCATGGACTTTGTGACTAGCTTGCCTCGGACAAGTAAAGGCAATGACACTTTGTGTGGGTGGTTGTTGATAGGTTGACCAAATCAGCCCATTTCATTCCTATGAAGATCACTCATACTCTGGATAAGCTAGCCGGGCTTTATGTGGATAATGTGGTTCGTCTGCATGGTGTGCCATTGAGTATTGTCTCGGATCGTGATCCTAGGTTCACCTCAAGGTTTTGGAATAGTTTGCGAAGGCCTTGGGAACCCAATTGAACTTGAGTACAGCTCATCATCCACGGTCGATGGACAATGCGAGCGGACAATTCGGACATTGGAAGACATGCTCGGATCTTGTGTGATGGATATGGGTGGTAATTGGGATGAACACCTAGCTTTGGTTGAGTTTGCCTATAACAACGGTTATCAAGCAACAATAGGCATGGCTCCATTCAAGGCTTTGTATGGTAGTACTTGTAGGACACCTTTGTCTTTGGTGAGGCAGGTGAAAGAAAAGTCTTAGGTCTGAGATGATTGAAGCTACAAGTGCTATGGTAGATATGATAAGAGAAAGGATTAAGTACGCTTGATCGAGACAGAAATCTTATCTTGATAAGAGAAGGACCGATTTGGAATTTCAAGTTGGAGAGAAAGTCTTTACGAAGGTCTCACCAATGAAGGGTGTGATGAGATTCAATGTTAAGGGAAAGCTTAGCCCTCGTTACATTGGACCTTTCGAGATTTTGGAAAAGGTTGGACTGTTGCGTATCGATTAGCATTACCTCCGTCTCTTGCTGGTGTGCACAATGTGTTCCATATTTCGATGCTCCGAAAATACATAGAGAATCCGGAACACATTTTGCAGCAAGCACCTGAAGGACTTAGTGCTGATTTGACCTATGATGAAGAACCGGCCGAAATCCTGGATAGGAAGGACAAGCGCTGCGGAATCGCGCCATTCCTTTGGTGAAGATTCGGTGGAAGAACCATACCCCTGAAGAAGCTTCTTGGGAGAAGGAAGAAGACATGAAGGAGAAGTTTCCTTACCTCTTTGGAAGCACGAGTGCGCTTTCAATTTCGGGGGACGAAATTTCTTTAAGGGGGGAGAATGTGAAACCCAGCCCTAACCTTGACCCGGAAACCTTGTTATTTGTAGGTCCGATGACCCGAAGTAAAGTAAGAAGTCAGCTTTGGGCCATCCCGGTAGAGGACTTGGTGTACGGCTTTGAATCCATGAAGGTTGATGATGAGGTTCTATTTATGGAAACAGAATCCTGATGAAGATCTAATTAGTTGATGGACTTGGAGTGCTCTCTATCTTGGTTTGAAGGCATTTCTACCTACTAGGTAAGTCACTTGACTTGTGTGCAAAACCCCTTTAGGATTGGATTTGATCTGGACCTTCAATTCCCTGTTTTGGCCTTCTTTGTCGGCATTGGTCGTGATTGGTCGGCTTGGGCCGATCGACCAATCCACTCGACCAATGGGTGCTGTCTTTGGCAATTAGGTTGATTCTTGCTCTATTTAAGTCTAACCTCGAGTCCACTTCGTATTTGCTGCCTCCAAACCCTCTGGAGCAGACCAAAGACCTCTGCAAGTCATCTCTCTTGCATCCTTGGAGTTTTCTTGGCGGATCTTCGTCGGAACTCTTCTTTTTGCATCAAAAGGTATGTCTACTCTCTCTTCTTCTCCTCCATCTTTGTTTTTCTTTCCTTTTTGAGTTGAGACAGTAGAAGAGATGCTGCATTCTCTGTTGCAAACATCTCTGAACATGTTCTCATGATCATCCTAAGGATTTAAGGCTAGAACAATGATCTTAACCATGATCATTGCAAGCTTTTGAAGGATTCATGATCAAACCATGATTTAATCTCTGTTAATCTTCTAATCTGAATTCCGATCTCTTTGGATCTTCTTTCATTGATCATGTTAGTGGTTAATGGTTGTGTTTTCTTTCCATGATCCATAATCCATAGAATTCTAGTTGTTCTCTTCTACCTTACTATGTGTTCTTCATGATGCATGATAATTACATATATGGTAGGTTTTATTTCCTTATTTAGATTTATGCTTCTAAGCCTTTTTCCATGAAGACCTATGTATGTTTTCATGTTTTCATTACCGAAAGCAATGATCCATCCTCCTATAGTTCTTGTCCTTGTTTTCTATTTCAAAATTCATCAAGATCCATGTTTGATTTATTTATGGTAACTTTTTGTTTCCTAATTTGGATCTTGATACCTTGATTTGATTAGTGTTTTGAGGTCCCCTTTATGTTAGAATACTACTGATATAGTCTACCCCTTGATTAGTACCCTTTTGAACCACCAAATTCGGATTTCATATCTTAAAACTCTGATTTTATAAGCTCGTCTGCATTGGTCGTTGATTGGTCGTTGGACCACTCGACCAATCCACTCGACCAATGAGTACAAAGCAACTCAGAATTGGTGCATTTCGGATATTTTGATATATATTCTGCTAGGGATCTTTCCTAATATGTTGTATATACTTGTTTAGGACCTTCTTCTCAAGTTTGCCAAGATCTTACTTGATTTCT
This sequence comes from Hakea prostrata, assembly GCF_041222555.1. Classification (NCBI taxonomy): domain Eukaryota; kingdom Viridiplantae; phylum Streptophyta; class Magnoliopsida; order Proteales; family Proteaceae; genus Hakea; species Hakea prostrata. The sequence goes on from NC_142602.1 coordinate 57,259,840, forward strand.
TAGGATTCCTTTGCGAGTTATAAAAGGTAAGGATGGTTATTTCCTTAATTACATAGATAGCATGAATCTAGTTTCTATATTTGAATATCATTAATATGTTTCCTAAATTAGATTCTTACAATGATATACTACTTGTTGCATAACTTTGATTACAGTAGCATTACTTATTCATATTGAGTTGATTCATGTATGATTTACTTACCAATGTTATACAAGTGATTGTAATTATTGATTTCTTTCCATATATGGAGTTACCATATATGTGATGATATGAATTGATGCATGTGTATGCTTACGTATGGTTTGGAAAGGAGAGGTGTCCTTTTGACACTACGTCCTTGGACTACTACGGGAATATTATGGGATGTTTCCGGAGATGCCCTCTGGACACCTTCCTAAACTGTTGGATGACACATATAGGATTGTCTAGTAGTGTTTGGCTAGGATGTCCTGTTATGTCAGACCCTAATCGGAGGGGTATTGAGACCGAACGACCCGTGGTAGCAATGGGGATTCATGGGCGCTCAAGACCGGTAACCAACCCGTGAGAGGACGGGGAATCACATTGTGGGGGCCATTTATTGGTAGGGTTGCATATGGTTAGACTTGGGCTCACGGGCGCTTAAGACCGGTAACCAACCCGTGAGAGGACGTGAGAGCTTCCCGTTTACCATATGTGGATGATCAATAGGGTTGGTGAGTCCGTAGTCGGGGACTATGAGGACTCTAGTGTGAAGGATACCGGAAAGGATCGTCGGGGACGAGGAATGGAAGTATCTGGATCGACTTGATGTAACCAAGTAGAAGACTTGCATTTGGCTAGGTTTTACCCACGACATGCGCCCAGTACTTATACCAAATGGTTGTGAGAGAGTGTGTTGACTTAACCCCCTGCCAAGGTTTGTCCGAGGGATGAAGGACCCATTACCAATCGGCTGCTCAAGACCGGTGAAATGATCCGTGAGAGAATCCAAGATATCTTAAATGGTTGAGGATGTGAGTGGACTTTCCTAAAGAAGTACGGTGCTATGACTTAAAGCATGTCTGCCAATAGAGACCAGCATACATAGAGTTAGATTCATTCATTCATTGTTTGTCTCATATCATATTGCATTTATGATTGTTTCGGAATCCTGCCATTTGTGTTATTATGGATTTTAATCGCCTTCTTACGAGTTTCTTTGAAACTCATTCCTTTATTGTACAATGTTGTTAGACTATCTTGCAGTGCTTGAGTACTATGACGGTTCCTATGAGGAAGCACAAGGCGAAGAGACATATCTCCGGGGAAGGTGATTGCGGTTACCACAATTACTCTGAAGATCCCACGGGTGGTTATGCTCCGTACCATGCTTAGTCCGACCATTGAGTTTTAT